>NW_026625202.1:20373-21571 GCF_030028575.1 Malurus melanocephalus | reverse complement strand
AATTGGGATCAGAGACCCCAAATTGGGATCAGAGACCCCAAATTGGGATCAGAGACCCCGAATTGGGAGCAGAGACCCCGAATTGAGATCAGAGACCCCGAATTGAGATCAGAGACCCCGAATTGGGATCAGAGACCCCCAAATTGGGATCAGAGACCCCGAATTGGGATCAGAGACCCCCGAATTGGGATCAGAGACCCCCAAATTGGGACCCGCGACCCCAAACTGGTCCCACCCCCCTCCGTACTGGTCCCAATTCCCCCCAGTCCCATCCCGGTAGCCCCGGTAGCCCCAGTCCCATCCCGGTAGCCATGGGCCGGTTCCTGGGGGTCTGCCTGTGGATTTTGGGGTCTCTGGCCCTATTGCAGACCCTGTGCCCCCAGTAGCCCCCACTCCCATCCCGGTAGCCCCAGTCCCATCCCGGTAGCCCCAGTCCCATCCTGGTACCCCCAGTAGCCCCCAGTCCCATCCCGGTAGCCATGGGCCGGTTCCTGGGGGTCTGCCTGTGGGTTTTGGGGTCTCTGGCTCTGTTTTAGACCCGGTAGCCCCGGTAGCCCCCAGTCCCATCCCGGTAGCCCCGGTAGCCCCCAGTCCCATCCCAGTAGCCCCGGTAGCCCCGGTAGCCTCGGTTGCCCCCCTGGTAGCCCCGGTGGCCATGGGCCGGTTCCTGGGGGTCTGCCTGTGGATTTTGGGGTCTCTGGCCCTATTGCAGACCCTGTACCCCCAGTAGCCCCCAGTCCCATCCCGGTAGCCCCGGTAGCCCCCCTGGTAGCCCCGGTAGCCATGGGCCGGTTCCTGGGGGGCTGTCTGTGGATTTTGGGGTCTCTGGCCCTCTTGCAGACCCTTTACCTGCGGGCGCTGCCCCCGCCCGCCGCCCCCCGCGCCCCCCGCGCCCCTCGGGGGGTTTTGGACGCCTCGGGCTCGTTCCGGGTGTTCCGGGACGTTCTGGGACCCCCCCCGGGCTGGGCGAGCGCCCCCCGCCCCGAGCTGGTCCTGGCCACCCACGGCAGCCCGGGGCGAGCGGCGGCGGCGCTCGGGGGGTCCTGGGGGGGTCCCCTGGCCCTGGCGGTTTTTGGGGAGCCCCGGGAGGGTTTGGAGCGGCTTTTGGGGCTGTTGGGGGGTCCGTGCCGGGGGCTGCGGGGCCGCCTGAGGCTGCACGTGGTGCTGGGGGCGGCGGGACCCCCGCCCCGAGCGCGGC
>NW_026625202.1:16602-17588 GCF_030028575.1 Malurus melanocephalus | reverse complement strand
GGACACGGGATGGACACGGGATGGACACGGGATGGACACGCTACCCCCGCTCCGGCCGCAGCTGCTGACCGGACACGGSATGGACACGGCATGGACACGGCATGGACACGGGATGGACACGGCATGGACACGCTACCCCCGCTCCGGCCGCAGCTGCTGACCGGACACGGCATGGACACGGCATGGACACGGGATGGACATGGGATGGACACAGGATGGACATGGGATGGACACGGCATGGACACGGCATGGACACGGGATGGACACGGCATGGACACGGCATGGACACGGGATGGACATGGGATGGACACGCTACCCCCGCTCCGGCCGGAGCTGCTGACCAGGACAGAGGGACACAGGGACATGGATGGACAGCTATGGACACGGGATGGACACGGAATGGACAGCTATGGACAGCTACGGACACTGGATGGACACCCGGGGACAGCTGGACATCTTCTCATGGACATTGGGGACACCTGGGGACACAGCGTGGACACCTGGGGACAGCTGAGGATCCCTCCAAGAACCTTGGGGACACCTGGGGACAGGGCATGGACAGCTGAAGGTGCCCCAATGGACATTGGGGACACTCGGGGACACAGCACGGACAGCTGGGGACAGCTGAGGATCCTCCCCGGACATTGGGGACACCCGAGGACAGCTGAGGATCCCTCCAAGGACATTGGGGACACCTGGGGACACGGCACGGACAGCTGGGGACAGCTCGGGATCCCCCCCGGACCTTGGGGACAGCTGCAGATGCCCCGATGGACTTTGGGGACACTTGGGGACCCCATTACGGTCACGTGACCCCTCTGTGACCCTGCCCCCCCCCGGAAATGGGGGTGCCGCCATTAAAGATGGCGCCTTTCCCGTGATGCCTCTGTGCGGTGACGTCATGGGGTGTGGCCACCCCCAGTCCGGACCAGTAACTCCCAGTAAAACCTTGGGCCATCGGTAATGGCGGCGAACTACAGCTCCCA
>NW_026625202.1:11465-14412 GCF_030028575.1 Malurus melanocephalus | reverse complement strand
GATTGTGGAACCCAAAATTGAGAGGGAAACCCAAAAATTTGGGTGAGGAACCCAAAAATTCAGAGGGAAACCCAAAATTCGGGAGTGTGGAACCCAAAAATTTGGGGAGGAACCCAAAATTCGGGGGTGGGGATTCCAAAATTTGGGAATGGGGACCCCAAAATGGCCACGGGGACCCCGCCCCTCCCCCCTCTGTACACGGGGGGTCCCCAGTCCAGCCCCTCCCCCCCTCAGCGGTCACTCTTTGGCCACCCCTCCCCCACCCATCGGTCACTCTTTGGCCACCCCTCCCCCCACTGCACCGGTCACTCTTTGCCTTTGGCCACCTCCCCTGTGGCCACTCGCGCGTGTCCGGCGCTGGCCGCAGCCCCCTCGGCCGCTGAGGACGGGGACAGCCGCGTCCCCAACGTCCGTCCCGCGTCCTCCTGGCCGGACACCTCGKAGCAGCCCTTGGCCTTGGAGCCCACGCCCCCGAAGGTCCCGAATTTGCCCTTGGGCTGCCGGACGGCGCCGATGTCCGGCTCGGCCGCGTGGTCATCGCCGAAGGASGACGAGCGCGGCCGCGGCTTTTTGCCCCGGAACAGCGAGAATTTGCCTTTGGCCGCGGTCACTTCGGCGTCCGGCTCGCCCTCGGCCGAGCCCAGGCTGCCCTTGGAGCCGGACGGCGACCCCGCGCCCCTCCCCCGCTGCTTGGACAGGGTCAGTTTGGGCATTTTGAGCTTGGAGCGCTTGAGCCGCGCTTCGGCCTCGTCCGGCTCGGCCGCGGGGAACTCCACGTCCACCCCGAGCTCGCGGCCGCGGGGCTCGGACTCGGAAAAGGCGAATTTGGGCATCCTCAGCTTGGGGAAGGACACCTTGACCTGGCCGGAGGGGTGGACGGGGCCGGCGCTGACCGATGGACCCTTCACGGTGACATTCGTGTCACCGGACACTGCCATGGCCGGAGCGTCCATCTGGACACCAACACCGCCACCGCTGACCGATGGACCCTTCATGGTGACATTGAGCCCGGAACTGGACATTGCCCTGGCCGGAGTGTCCATCTGGACACCAACACCGCCACCGCTGACCGATGGCCCCTTCACGGTGACATTGAGCCCTGAACTGGACACTGCCATGGCCGGAGCGTCCATCTGGACACCAACACCGCCACCGCTGACCGATGGACCCTTCATGGTGACATTGAGCCCGGAACCGGACACTGCGGCCACCGGAGCGTCCATCTGGACACCAACACCACCAACACCGCCACCGCTGACCGATGGCCCCTTCATGGTGACATTGAGCCCGGAACTGGACATTGCCATGGCCGGAGCGTCCATCTGGACACCAACACCACCGCCACCGCTGACCTTTGACCCCTCAGCCACGCCCACCTTTGGTCCTTTCAGCCTCAGGTCAAGGTCCGGCCCGTGCAGAGTGACCGCTGCGGTGTCACCGCTGTCCGGAGCGGGGCCGGACACTCCGAACTGGGGCAGTTTGAGCGAGGGCAGTTTGATGGTGCCCCCCAGGACCTCCAGGCCGGCGCCGTCCGCGGCCGTTTTTGGGGAGTGGACACTCAAATCKCCGCTCAGCTTTGGTCCTTTCAGCTCCGCGGCCGAAGCCGCTCCGGACACGTCCAGAGAGGGCCCTTTGATGTCCAGAGAGGCCCCCGGGGAGTGGACGGAGCCCCCCTTGACCTCCACGCCCCCGAGTGACCCGTCCAGAGTGACCCCTGGCCCTTGGGCCGAGCCCGAAATGTCCAAATCTCCCTSGAATTTTGGTCCTTTCAGGCTCCCCTCGAGGCCGGCGCCGGACATTTGGGGCCCTTGGAGCTTCACGTCCACCCCCAGCCCCCCCTTKGGCCACCCCACCTTCCCCTCCGGACCGTCCACTCGCGCTCCGGCCACGCCGAATTCGCCGTTTGGTCCTTTCCCCATGTCCGGCGTGGGGACGGTCACCTCCACCCCGAATTTGGGGTCCCCGGACAGGTGGAATTTGGGGCTCTTGACGCTGACGTCCGGCCCGTCCACGCCCACGCCGACGCTCGGGCCCTTGAGGTCGCCGCTGACCGTTGGGATGGMCACGTCCATCTCTCCCTCGGCCTTGGGGCCGTCCCCGCGGGATCTGTGCGATTTCAGGTCGAATTCCACGTCGGGGAAGGAGATTTTCCCGAACATGGCCTTGCGGCCCTTGGGCGATTTGGCGGCCACCTCGGGGCCGCTGACCGCCAGCTCGGCGTCCACCTCGGCTCCGGCCGCGGCCACCTCGAACGCKCCCTTCTTGCCCTTCACTTTGGGGCCGCTCATGTGGATTTTGGGCATTTTGAATTTGCTTTTTTTGCCCTTGGTGGTCACACTGAGCTCGGGGCACTCAGCGGTCACTTCGGCCTCGGGCAGCTCAACCTCGGCCTTGGGGCTCCTCATCCCGAACCCGAATTTGGGTTTTTTGAATTTGGGTGTTTTGACCTCGGCGCCGTCCACGCTCAGCTCCGGACCCTCCACGTCCACTTCGGGGCCTTTCAGCCCAAATTCGGGGCCTTTCAGCCCGAATTCGGGGCCTTTCAGCCCAAATTCAGGGCTTTTCAGCCCAAATTCGGGGCCTTTGATGTCCACCCCGGGCCCTCTGAGCTGACCCTCGGCCTTGGGGGCGGTCACTTCGAAGCCGCCCTTGGTTTTGTGTCCTTTCAGGCTCAAATCGATCTCGGGCATGGAGATTTTGGGGAGGTTCACGTGCATTTCGGGCATTTTCACTTTGGGCCCCTCCGTGCTGAGCTCGGCTTTGGGGCCGCTTAGGCCCAGCTCAACTTTGGGCAGATCCGCGTCCACCTCGGGGCCGTCGCCTTTGAAGCCGAATTTGGGAATTTTCATTTTGGGCATTTTCACCTTCCCCTCCAAACCATCGACATCGACCGCCGGGGCCTCCACCTCCATTTTGGGGCCTTTCACCTCCATTTTGGGGCCTTTCA
>NW_026625202.1:10045-11071 GCF_030028575.1 Malurus melanocephalus | reverse complement strand
TCGGGCATTTTCACCTTCGGCCCTTCCAGGGTCACGTCCGGCAGGTCAATGTCCACTTTGGGGCCTTTGATGTCCAGGTCAGGACCCTTCAGGTCACCCTCGAGTTTGGGGACGGACACATCGATGTCCCCTTTGATTTTGGGACCTTTCAGGTTCAGATCAAAGTCGGGCATGGAGATCTTGGGTGTTTTGATGTCCATCTCGGGCATTTTGAACTTTGGCCCTTTGATTTTTCCCTCAGGGCCTTCCAGCTCCACGTCCGGCAGGTCAATGTCCACTTTGGGGCCTTTGATGTCCAGTTCGGGTCCTTTCAGGTCCCCCTCCAGTTTGGGGATGGACACGTCCACATCTCCTTTCACTTTGGGCCCTTTGAGGTTCAGATCAAAGTCCGGCATGGAGATCTTGGGGGCTTTGAAATGCATTTCGGGCATTTTGAACTTGGGGCCCTTCACCTTCCCCTCGGGCAGCTCAACGTCCACCTCTGGACCTTCAATGTCCACTTTGGGGCCGGACAGGTCCACGTCCACCTCGGGCCCTTCGGCCTTCACCCCGGGCATCCCAAATTTGGGCATTTTGAATTTGGGCATCTTGAATTTCCCCTCAGGACCGTGAATGTCCACATCGGGGGCCTCAATGTCCACTTTGGGCCCTTTGATGTCCACTTCGGGTCCTTTCAGGTCACCCTCGACTTTGGGGATGGACACGTCCACATCGCCCTTGATTTTGGGTCCTTTCAGGTTGAGGTCGATGTCCGGCATGGAGATTTTGGGGCCTTTGATGGACATTTCGGGCATGGAGAATTTGGGCCCTTTGACCTTTGCGTCCACACCCATCTCGGGCGCCTCCATGTCCACTTTGGGGCCGGAAAGGTCGAGGTCGCCCTTGGGGAGGGTCATCTCCACGTCCGGCCCCTCGCCCTTGAACCCAGGCATGGAGAATTTGGGCATTTTGAACTTGGGCAGTTTGAATTTGCCCTCGGGACTGTCCACGCTGACCTCGGGTCCGGCCACGCTGACCTCGGGGCCG
>NW_026625202.1:5824-7071 GCF_030028575.1 Malurus melanocephalus | reverse complement strand
CCCTTGACCTTCCCCTCTGGGAGGTCAATGTCCACATCAGGAGCTTCAATGTCCACTTTGGGCCCTTTGATGTCCAGTTCAGGACCTTTGAGGTCACCCTCGAGTTTGGGGACAGAGACATCGATGTCCCCTTTGACTTTGGGTCCTTTAAGGTTGAGGTCGATGTCCGGCATGGAGATCTTGGGGGTCTTGAAATGCATTTCGGGCATTTTGAATTTGGGGCCCTTCACCTTCCCCTCGGGCAGCTCAACGTCCACCTCTGGACCTTCAATGTCCACTTTGGGGCCGGACACGTCCAGGTTTCCCGTGGGGAGGTTCACGTCCACTTCAGGGCCTTCCACTTTGGGCCCGGAAAACCCAAATTTGGGCATTTTGAATTTGGGCATTTTGATTTTCCCTTCGGGGCCGTGAATGTCCACATCGGGGGCCTCGATGTCCACTTTGGGCCCTTTGATGTCCAGTTCAGGCCCCTTCAGGTCACCCTCGAGTTTGGGGACAGAGACATCGATGTCCCCTTTGATTTTGGGTCCTTTGAGGCCAAAGTCCACATCCGGCATGGAGATCTTGGGCGCTTTGATGTCCATCTTGGGCATTTTGAACTTGGGGCCTTTGATCTTCCCCTCCGGACACTCCAGCTCCACGTCCGGCAGGTCAATGTCCACTTTGGGCCCTTTGATGTCCAGTTCAGGACCTTTGAGGTCACCTTCCAGTTTGGGGCTGGACACGTCCACGTCCCCCTTGATTTTGGGTCCTTTCAGGTTCAGATCAAAGTCCGGCATGGAGATTTTGGGCGCTTTGATGTCCATTTCGGGCATTTTGAATTTGGGGCCTTTCATTTTTCCCTCCGGCCCTTCCAGCTCCACGTCCGGCAGGTCAATGTCCACTTTGGGCCCTTTGATGTCCAGTTCGGGTCCTTTCAGGTCCCCCTCGAGTTTGGGGACAGAGACATCGATGTCCCCCTTCACTTTGGGCCCTTTGAGGTTCAGATCAAAGTCCGGCATGGAGATCTTGGGCGCTTTGAAATGCATTTCAGGCATTTTGAACTTGGGACCCTTCACCTTCCCCTCTGGCCCTTCAATGTCCACGTCCGGCAGGTCAATGTCCACTTTGGGCCCTTTGATGTCCAGTTCAGGACCCTTCAGGTCCCCCTCCAGTTTGGGGACAGAGACATCGATGTCCCCTTTGACTTTGGGTCCTTTCAGGTTGAGGTCGATGTCCGGCATGGAGATCTTGGGGGTCTTGAAATG
>NW_026625202.1:0-1219 GCF_030028575.1 Malurus melanocephalus | reverse complement strand
ACATCGGGGGCCTCAATGTCCACTTTGGGCCCTTTGATGTCCAGTTCGGGTCCTTTCAGGTCACCCTCGAGTTTGGGGATGGACACGTCCACGTCGCCCTTGACCTTGGGGCCCTTCAGGCCAAAGTCCACGTCCGGCATGGAGATCTTGGGGCCCTTGAGGTGCATCTCGGGCATTTTGAACTTTGGCCCTCTGATCTTCCCCTCTGGGAGGTCAATGTCCACATCAGGAGCTTCAATGTCCACTTTGGGCCCTTTGATGTCGATGTCCGGGGCTTTCAGGTCCCCCTCGAGTTTGGGGACAGAGACATCGATGTCCCCCTTGACTTTGGGTCCTTTCAGGTTGAGGTCGATGTCCGGCATGGAGATCTTGGGGGTCTTGAAATGCATTTCGGGCATTTTGAACTTGGGGCCCTTCACCTTCCCCTCGGGCAGCTCAACGTCCACCTCTGGACACTCAATGTCCACTTTGGGGCTGGACACGTCCACGTCCACCTCGGGCCCTTCGGCCTTCACCCCGGGCATCCCAAATTTGGGCATTTTGAATTTGGGCATCTTGAATTTCCCCTCAGGGCCGTGAATGTCCACATCGGGGGCCTCAATGTCCACTTTGGGCCCTTTGATGTCCAGTTCAGGCCCCTTCAGGTCACCTTCCAGCTTCGGACCGGAGATGTCCACGTCGCCCTTGACCTTGGGTCCTTTGAGGCCAAAGTCCACGTCCGGCATGGAGATCTTGGGGCCCTTGAGGTGCATCTCGGGCATTTTGAACTTTGGCCCTTTGACCTTCCCCTCCGGACACTCCAGCTCCACGTCCGGCAGGTCAATGTCCACTTTGGGCCCTTTGACGTCGATGTCCGGGGTTTTCACGTCGCCCTTGACCTTGGGGCCTTTCAGGCTCAGGTCGATGTCCGGCATGGAGATCTTGGGCGCTTTGATGTTCATTTCGGGCATTTTGAACTTGGGGCCCTTCAGCTTCGCCTCCGGACACTCCAGATCCACGTCCGGCAGGTCAATGTCCACTTTGGGCCCTTTGATGTCCAGGTCAGGACCCTTCAGGTCACCCTCCAGTTTGGGGACAGAGACATCGATGTCCCCCTTGACTTTGGGGCCTTTGAGGTTCAGATCAAAGTCCGGCATGGAGATCTTGGGCGCTTTGATGTCCATCTTGGGCATTTTGAACTTTGGCCCTTTGACCTTCCCCTCTGGACACTCCAACTCCA
>NW_026625201.1:15952-16607 GCF_030028575.1 Malurus melanocephalus | reverse complement strand
CTCGGCTGCTGTTGGCAGCATCCTCAGCTCTCAGGGAGTGCCCATCAACTCTGGGGGCTTTGGCCTCTCTGGCCTGGGCAGTGGCCTCTGTGGCATCAGGTCCTTCCCCTGCTAAAGTTATTCTCTGCACTGCAAGTCTCCACGTGGATCCCCATCTTTTCCCTKTTTTGATTCATTAAATTCTGCTGCATCCCAGCTCTCGCCTTTGTGTCATCCTTAGCCCTGCAGWTKCTCTCCCGAGGCAGAGATGTTGGCCAGGGRTGTTTTTGGGAGGGGGTTGTTTGGGCTGGATTTGCACTGGTTGTCAGCCCAGGCTGSCACTGGGTGTGCTCAGYGTGCACTGAGTGACAATCCMGTTCTGAATTTTTCTTCCTCTTTGGGTCGGAAGCGAATTTTCCTAAGCAGTTTTAAAGACTGACMTGTACTTTCTTCACACACCTTTTCCATGCTTCTCGCTCAGSTCAGCACTGTGCCAGACGCACTCAACCGTGAATGTGTTACTGCAAAGATGGAGCYTCCAGCCTCCCATCAGGTGCCAGGCWAACCCTTCCTAACAGTATTCTGCTGCCACCTCAGTTACTCAAAAAGTTCAATTAAAATTTRTCCTGAACACTTCCCATGATGGGACACTCCATTTTACAGCATCTCACTACAT
>NW_026625201.1:10779-13011 GCF_030028575.1 Malurus melanocephalus | reverse complement strand
AGGAAGACAAGAAAGGGCTCCAAACTCACCTTGTTCCCAGCGAGATGCAGGTGAAGGAGTGGATGAGACAATGAGGAGAAGCTCCTGCTTTTATACAGCTCCTGCACTGCCCCAGGCCCACAGGCCCTGCACAGGGGCAGTAATTTTCCTACAGACTCACCTCCAAAGCAGATTGTCCTCCCTAACGCCTCAGGGTGTGTTTTGGTTTCTGCCAACGCTGCCATTTCATCCCCTCGTTGCTGACTCGGCCATTAGGCCACAGAGGATCTTTTGAAGTATTGGGGTGAGARGCCTGAGGGTTTCCTGAGCACCATCACATCAGCACAGGCACAGGATGTGCCCCCATGTGCCCAGACATCTGTGCAGGCASAGTGTGTGGCTGTGGGCAAACATGGTGAGTGTTTTCACAAGCCCCTCTGAGGAAACGTGGTCATGCCTTGCCACCAGTGCCATCMCCTCCTGAGGRCCTGAARTCTTGTCTGAACGTGGCCATGCTGCGTCCTCCCCTCTCTGCTGCCTCCTGCTCAKGCCACCACTCACTGGCCATCGCCTCTACAGGCTGSTTTGTTGTGTWGCTGGTTTCAAATGGCTTTGCCCACRGAAATCTTCTYYTTCAGGGAAGACATTTCCTGCTTTGTTTGGCAGAGTTGTCTCCTCTCAGTGCCATCTCTGTGCGTCGCCAGCCAGTGCTGCGGAAGGAGAACGCTGTCCTTCCAAAACCTCTCAATCATTCAACAAGTCCTGTGGACTCAGCTGCCTCCCCTCTCACTGCCTGAGGGATGTGTTGGCTCTCGGGATCATTGCCTCCTTTTTCCCCCTCTCCTGACCCCACAAGGCACTCTGGCTGCACCATTTGCACCCTGACCTGGAGGACACACAAAGTCCTGTCCCCTTTTCCAATACTCTCTGTCACTCCTGAGAGCACCCCAGTGCTGCCAGGCAGCTCAGGCTGAGGAAATTTGCCTTTGAGGCTGCCTGGAGCTGTGGGGTCTGGGCACAGCCCGGTGCTTGAAGATGGTTTTCACAGGAAAGGAGTGGAGATGCCCACAGGACGGAGACTCGACAGGATCCTGCAGTGCCACGTTCCTGGGGATGCTCAGGGCTCAGAAACATCCTGGGTACAAAACAGCTCTGAAACCACACAGAGGACTGATGCACTTCCCAGCCCTGCAGRCTTGAAGGAAGCTGGGACGCATCAAAGGGGCACAAGGGAATGCCTTTAGTAGGTAAATTTTCAGGGAGAGACTCTCCCTACCAGAGACAAGTCATGCTCTAATTTTGGGTTGGCTGTGTCAGTGTTTTGGTGTGAGGGTGTGATGTCTGCAGGCCTCTGTCCCAGGCAGGGCTGGATTCCCCTCCAGCAAGGGCAGCTCCACCCTGGCCCGGGGAAAAGGGATGCTTGGCAGCTMTCCCACAAGGTCAGGGATGCTTGTAAGAGTGACAGTGTGCATTGGAAAAGCAGCCTGGGCTTGTGTGTCCTGCAGATCACGGGACAAAACATGCAGAAAAATGGCATCGGGGGGGGAGGAGAGAGGGGGAACATGGGGCTGTCCCAAGAGGCAACAGACCCCTCTGACAGTGAGGATAGAGGGATCCAGCTTCAAAGGGCTTCTTCAGGAATCACAGCTTAGTGAGGGTGGCAATCTCCTTCCRAAGGCCTGCTGACAGCACTGGCTGGGGACGCCCAGAGATGGCACTGAGAGGAGACAACTCTGCCAAAYAMAGCAGGAAATRTCTYCCCTGAAGGAGAAGATTTCYGTGGGCAAAGCCATTTGAAACCAGCTACACAACAAACCAGCCTGTAGAGGYGATGGCCAGTGAGTGGTGGCMTGAGCAGGAGGCAGCAGAGRGGGRAGGACGCAGCATGGCCACGTTCAGACRAGAYTTCAGGTCCTCAGGAGGGGATGGCACTGGTGGCAARGCACGACCAYGTTTCYTCAGAGGGGYTTGTGAAAACACTCACCATGTTTGCCCACAGCCACACACTSTGCCTGCACAGATGTCTGGGCACATGGGGGCACATCCTGTGCCTGTGCTGATGTGATGGTGCTCAGGAAACCCTCAGGCCTCTCACCCCAATACTTCAAAAGATCCTCTGCGGCCTAATGGCCGTGTCAGCAACGAGGGGATGAAATGGCAGCGTTGGCAGRAACCAAAACACACCCTGGGGCATTAGGGAGGACAATCTGCTTTGGAGGTGAGTCTGTAGGAAAATTACTGCCCCTGTGCAGG
>NW_026625201.1:4277-10198 GCF_030028575.1 Malurus melanocephalus | reverse complement strand
CCGCCGTGGGATCCTCCACCTCGGCTGCTGTTGGCAGCATCCTCAGCTCTCAGGGAGTGCCCATCAACTCTGGGGGCTTTGGCCTCTCTGGCCTGGGCAGTGGCCTCTGTGGCAYSAGGTYCYTCCCCTGCTAAWGTTRCTCCSTGCACTGSAMTCTCCACGTGGATCCYCATYWTTTYCCTCTTTTGATTCAATAAATTCTGCTGCATCCCAGCTCTTGCCTTTGTGTCATCCTTTGCCCYGCAGATGCTCTCCCAAGGCAGAGRTGTTGGCCAGGGGTGYTTTTGGGWRGWGGTTGTTKGGGCTGGATTTGCACTGGTTGTCAGCCCAGGCTGGCACTGGGTRTGCTYRKTGTGCACTGAGTGACRATCCAGTTCTGAATTTTTCTGCCTCTTTGGGTCAYGATAGATTTCCCTACTTYGTCCACAAACATCCACTYTRTTTGCACTTCTTTTCCTTTTCCTTGCTCWGCTCAACACTGTKACACAAGCACTCAGTGACCRTGTTACTGACCAGACAGAGGTACTGGATTYCCATCAGACTCCAGCAGATCCCATGGATCTAACACATTTCTGAAAGGGACACCGTGCATTGGGCTGCCTTTTACAGATTCAGGGTATCAAGGAATCATAGAATGAGTTTAGTTGGAAGKAATTGTTAAATGTCTTCTAGTCCAMCTCTCCTGCCATGGACACAGATACCTGTCACAGCATCACATGGCTCAAAGCTCAAGCMAACCTGACYTTGARCCCTTCCCAAGGTGGGACATCCCARCATTGTCTAGGCWRSRTTTTCCAGTACCTCACCACACTCGAAATCATTAATTCTTCCCTCATGTCCCATCTGCATTGTCCCAATTTCAGTTTAAACTGTTGTTCCTTCTCCAGCCACTGCAGGCCTTGATATGATGTCTCTCTCCAACCTCCTTATTCACCCCGTTTACATACTAAAAGGCTGCAATAAGGTGTCCCAGAGCCTGCTCTTCTCCTGCYCCAAAACCTCGAATCCCTCCAGCCTTTCTCCATAGTAAGGGCAATGCATCCATGTGTTCCTTTCTGCAGTCCTTGTCTGCAGCTGCTCTMACAGGTCCATGTCTGTTTTGAACTGAGGTCTCCAGACTGGATTCAGGGCTCCTGGCAAGGTGTAACAAGAGCAGATAAGAAGTGGACAGTCCCAACCCTTGACCAGCTGGCCATGTTTCTGTTTGTGCAGCCCTGGACCTGAAGGAATTGCTGAGCTGCAAACGCACATGGCTGGCTCGTGTCCAGTTTTCGATCTCCAGTGTTTCAATATCTTCCTTAAAGGTTGTGCTCCCTGTCATTTCTTCTCCAAGGCTGTTCAGATATTGTGGACTTCATCAGTGCAACTTCCTGGGAAAGTTTCTAGAGAAAGGRAGGCAGGGAGAGGCAGGCAGAGCACGCTCAGGGTGTGGGCTGAGCATGTCAAAGGGCTGTCCAGGAGCAGTTGAGGGAGGGGAGCAGCTGAACTGTTGCAGGACACAGCGGGACACAGCGACAAATGTGCCCCCCAGAATCCAGATGTGAAGTTGGCTTTGTAGCAGCCAACCCTGCCACATCCTTCAGTCTCTGAAAAGCAGGGCCCAGATGAGGTGATTTTGGTAACACCACCAAAACAGAAGAAATTGCCACGACTGTTCCTGGCAATTCGAGGATTGTCATCAACATCCTGGGCTATCAGAGCAAAGCAGCCAACAGGATATCGATGGGAGCAAAGATCCCACCCTGCTCAGCCCACCCCAGGTGGCATCAAGCATCTGGGTGCTGCCTACTGGACAGTAACACTAAAAAATCTCAACCATGAGAAATGAAATACATGAAGATTGGCCAGGATGGTGAGTGGGGCTGGAACTTGTGGATGAGAGGCTGAGGACACAGGCTTTGCTGGCAACAGAGAAGAGAAGGCTATGTTGGAAGAAATAAAAGTGTTYTTGGAGTATTCTGTGGTCATTGAGCAGTGTCAGGTAATCCTTTCAACAGAGAGGRAGAGTAATTCAGAAAGGTCACACTAAAAAATGACCAATCAATGCTGTGTTAATGTAACGAATGCTCTGCTGACAACCATGGCAATGCATCCTCCAACAACACCCTCCTGGAGCCACACAGCAAAACTCTGCCACTGGATATGTTGAGTGAGCACGTGTAGGGCACAGGATGACACAGAGGCAAGGGTTCGAATGCAACAGAACTTTAATGAGTCAAAAGATGCAAACCAGGTAAATCCGAGTGAAAGGAGCACCACAGGCAGATAGAAGTCTGCACTAAATAACTGCTGTGGAGATCTCAGGAGATGTCCATCTGCCGGATCCAGAGAGGGAGCAGGACCAGCAGTTCCTCCACAGGCTGGCTGAGTGGGGATCACAGCCCAGGGGAGCAAAAGGGAACAGGGACACAGGACAGAAAGCAGAGAGGGGAAGAGGGCAGAGGCAGGGATGGGCCGTGCTTCCCGAGAGCTCAGGCTGGCCCCGTATTTCTGCCAGGGCTGCTGGGGGTGCTCAGCCCCTCGGGAAGAAACAAGCCAATGCTCCATCACCAGTCCCTGGGTTTGTTTTCTGGACCTGTCGCCAGCAGCTTTAGCAGGGGAAACATCTCCTGCCACAGAGGCCACTGCCCAGGCCAGAGAGGCCAAAGCCCCCAGAGTTGATGGGCACTCCCTGAGAGCTGAGGATGCTGCCAACAGCAGCCGAGGTGGAGGATCCCACGGCGGTGTTCTGAGGGAAGGAGCTGAGGATGGGGCCAGGCAGGGTCACCACCACGGGTGAGGGCTGGATGGCCACGGTGGAGTCYTGGCACTGYMGGACACAGGGCTCATTGCAGCTGTTGGCCAGCGGGGTGGGGCCRCAGGGCTGGCAGGGCCGGCACGGGGTGTAGCAGGACATGTCTTGGGGCTGCAGGTGCACCTGGCACAGAGGGAAGGGAGAAGCTGAGCAGAAACTGTGGATGAAGAGCAGTCTTTCACCCTATTAAGAGTGAGGTAAGTGAGAAGTTGGAGAAAAGAGCTGGGGATTGCGTGGGGACATCCACAGGTGTCACCTTCCTTTCTGCCCAAAAGARCCCTGTGGACAGCAACCAAGCCCAAAGAGGTTCCTTCCTCATCCATAGCTCAGGAGACACTTAACTAAGTTTCAGCCTCTGGTTATGACAGAAGTTATTTCCTCCCCTTCCCTCTCCCATGACAGCAGTTCCAAGACCCCACAGAGGMCTGGGGCAGGGATGAGCTGAGGTGCATTGGAGGAGTATGAGGAGAAGGAGGAGAAAGAGCTTCACACTCACCTGGTACCGAAGGAGATGAAGGCGAGAGGAGTGGATGAGACAGTGAGGAGAAGGACCTCCCTTTATACTGCTCTTGCACTGCCCCAGGCCCACAGACATGGCGTGACAGCAGTAATTTTGCAGCAGACTCATGTCAAAAACAAAATGTTTCTGCCTAGTGGCACAAGTTGTGTTTTGCTTTCTGTCAACCTGTGCCCTGCCTTTCATTTCCTTGTTTTTGACATTCCTGCTCTGCTTTCATGYGCTGAGATGATGCACCCAAGGATATCCTGGGTGATGTTGTGTCAGTGAAGGCAGAAGATGTGCTGGAAGTGGTGATGGGGTCCCATGAACACAGGGAATGCTGGCTTGGAGCAGCGAATTGGAATTTTTTATAACTTTAGCAAGGAGTTTCAGCTCTCTTCCTCTTGCTGAGCTTTTTTTCTGGGGAGACTGTTTTGCCACTTTTTCTGARTGGGCAGGACTGGGGACAGCCAAAGCCTGCCTGGCTTTGAACCAGGCAAAACATGTGGAAGGCACCAGAAATTCTTCCAGGTTGGCGAGCGGTCCAAAAGCTGACTAGAGCAGGGGTTACGGGAAAGGTGGAGGTATTCAAAGGATTACTGGCCTTGGTTTTTAATAGCAGGAATTGCTGTCAAGAGATTGGGAATTCGTCAGCACCAGGGCAGGATTAGGTGTGGAAATGTTTAAACAGATTGGCTATGCTACAGAGCCCTCAGCCCTCTTCTCTCGTGAGAGATGTGCCTTGGGGACAGACTTGGAAGGTGRAATGGATTTGGGGACAGACTTGGAAGGTGGAATGGATGCACAAACCCCATCCTCTTGGCCAATGAGACCATGCTGTGGTGAGGAGCTTTCCTGAATTCTCTGTGGAGGGATAGAAAGTGTTGCAGAAAACATCTGCCCCCTGTCTGGAACTMATCCCTGGATCCATGCACTGAGTATTCTCCTGGCATTTGTGCTCCAGCATACCTTGTTTCCCATGCCCAAAAGGTCTTGTTGGACAGCAGCCCAGAACCTTCRGGAAAATGGGAATTTGCCCATTTCCCCAGTAAATGAGGGCTGCCAGTGACMTGCAGTGCCACTTACCTGAGAACACAGAGGGAGGGGATGCACTCAGAAGGGTCCTGGGTACAAAACCAACTCTCAAATGACACCAAGGACTGATGCACTTCCCAGCCCTGTAGACATGGAGGCAGCTRGGACGCATCCCAGGAGGGCAAAGGAATGCCTTCAGTAGGCAAATTTCCAGGGAGAGACTCTCTCTACCCATGGTGAGTCATGCCCTAATTTTGGGTTGGCTGTGTGTCAGCATTTTGGTGTGAGGTGAAGCCAGGAGGTGTGCTGCCTGCAGACCCATRTCCCTCTTGGGGACACCATTCCCCTCCAGCAAGGGCAGATCCATCCAAAATCCAGAAAAGCTGGTGCAAACAGTGGGCTGTGCCTGAGTAAACAGCTCCAGGCAGCCACAACAGCTATTGCTGTCCGCAGGACCTTCTTGCCAACACTCTCACAGCTCCAGGGGCTCACAGGACTGTCAACATGTTTGGGAAAAGTGTCTCCTGCTGGTGAGAGTTTGAAGCATGCAGCCAAAGTTCATGGCACTATGAGGAGAATGGGACAAACAAGGTGCTGTGCCCAGCCCCAACACATCCCTGATGAGAGGAGACAGTTCTGACTGCACAAGAACTGTAGAACAACCATGGGGTTTAGGAAGGATGACATTTTCTTTCTTCACAGTGACTGAAGGCAGTGATGTGAGACCCCCAGAGAGAGCCATGAGAGGGGATGAGTCTTCCAAATAAATCCGTGAAGGACTGACGGAGAAGGATAAGTCACATCATCAGGCACAGGAGTCTTTGTGTAGTGAAATAAGACTCCTGCATCGCAGGGGGAGATTCAAACTTTTCTGCAATGGGGGTTGAAAGAAACCTCTCCAGATTTCCTGGTTCCATGTCCTACATCTGCACAGGCCCCTCCTGCGCTTGAGGGTGCATCTTCTGATGGCAGTGACGTGATCCCTCTTGGGAAACCCATGGRCCTGTCATCCTGGGACTTGAAAGGAGCCTACAAAGCCTAATGGGCACGTCAGAAATGAGGAAATGCACTGGAGATGCTGATGGAAAACAAAATACAACCTGGGGCATTAGGTGGGACATTTTGCTTTGGAGGTGACTCTGTTGGAAAATTACTGTCCTCACGCAGTGCCTGTGGGCCTGGGGCAGTGCAGGAGCTGTATAAAAGCTGCTCCTTCTCCTCACACTCTCATACTCTCCTCTCCTTCACACGATCTCCTTGGGAACAAGGTAAGTCTGAACCTCTTTATTCATCTTTTATTCATTCTCATCATTATCCTTCCATGGGATTTTTCAGCAGAAAGCTACTCATTTGTTCTACACCTGCTTTTGGGGTTGCTTTCCATGGGAGAGGGAAGGGTGCAAAAGGGAGAGAGGYTGGAGCTCAGTTAGGTGTCTCCTGCAGTATGGGCTCAGAAGGGATCTCCTGGGGCTTGGCTGTATTTTGCAGGTCTCTTTAGGGATTTGGAGAAGGAGAAGCCTGTGGGCCTCCCTATGATATTTCCAGCTCTTTGTGCCAGATTGTGTCTTCTCTCGCTGCTGCTACAGAATTCCA
>NW_026625201.1:0-3870 GCF_030028575.1 Malurus melanocephalus | reverse complement strand
AGGTCCTTCCCCTGCTAAAGCTGCTGGTGATGGCCCTGGGGAAGGGACCCAGGGACACCCAGGATGGAGCCACTCTGGGGACACAGCATTGGCTTGTTTCTTCCCGAGGGGCTGAGCACCCCCAGCAGCCCTGGCAGAAGGACAGGGCCAGCCTGGGCTCTCGGGAAGCACGGCCCATCCCTCCCCTCTTCCCTCTTCTCCTCTTTCCTTTTCCCCCTGTGTCCCTGTTCCCCTGTGCTCCCCTGGGCAGTGATCCCCACACGGCCATCCTGTGGAGGAACTGCTGGGCCTGCTCCCTCTCTGGTCCAGGGAGATGAACATCTGGAGTGTTCTCAGCCACAGCAATGGGGCACAATCTCTTATCTGCCCCTGGTCCTCACTGCACCATGACCATTGCTTGAAATGACCTAATTTCCCTCTCTTGACTCATTAAAGTTCTACTGCATTTGAGCCCTTGTCTCTGTGTCATTTCCCCTGTGGATGCTCTCTCAGGATGACCAGGGAGGGAGATGTTGCTCAATCTTTGTTCTGGGAGGAGGTGTTTAGGATGATTCTAAAGCAGTTGGGACCACAGGYTTTTCATCAAGTGTGCTCAGTCAGACATTGGATGACTCTCCTTTCTAAACCTTGCAGAACTGGCAGGACGATGATTTTCTAGCTGCCAAAGGGATTTTACTGCTAATGGCATCCATGGCCAACTTTAATCACTGTGGAGGGAAAGTTTATATGGAGTGCTTCCATGTTTTTCTAGTGCATCCTTTTCATGCCACGAAATTCCCACTCCTTTGTGGTTAGAGAGTCCATTACCCACAAAAGCTGAATGCCAGAATCCCAGAATCCCTTTTGGTATGGGCAAATGCTCTGCCTGGGAACAATCCCTCCTTTTTTTTCGTTGTGGGGAAAAAAAAAAAAACCCTCTGGAAAGACCAAAAAAGTTTTTGTCACTGAACTGTTGGACTTGGTGGAGCCTTTAACAGTTTATTTCAGCCCTTGGAGCAGCGCGGTGAGACCAGGTCAACRTAGGCTTGTGTAGTCTATGGGAAGYGTGGCCCTGYCCTGGGACATGGAGAGATAAAATTTCCACTGCAGATTCCTTTCACCACTTTATCCATCCTCTGAAGAGTGACTGCTTTCAAAAAGAGGTTAATTGACTGCACATGTCTGGCTGTGGAGGTGAAATAGCAACTCTGCTCAGAGCTCAGCCTTTGYAGAAYCACAGAATACTCTGAGCTGGAAAGCACCTACAAGGATCATSGAGTCCAACTCTTRGCCCTACAYAGAACAMSCCAGCAATCCTACCCTGTGCCTGAGAGTGTTGTCCAAAAGTTCCTTAAGCTCCTGCAACCTTGGGGCTGTGACCATTCCCTGRGTAGMCWGCTCARMGTCCAACCACTCTCTGGGRRATGACCCTTTTCCTGAYATCCAACCTAACCTTCCCTGACACAGTTCCAGCCRTCCCCTCATGTCCTGTCACTAGGCTCCAGGAAGAAGAGCTGTCTTGGTTTGAAAGACAAGGAAGGCAGGAACCTCTGTTGGAATGGAAAGTATTACCTCCTTCCCTCCAAATTATAATTTCGAAATTAAGGGGTTTTCAGGCAAAGATATGGGAAAAGGAATAACAGTTCTTGACTAGAGTGTGTAACAAGGCAAACAAACAGCAAACAGAAGCACAAACCCAGCGCCAGCCTCCCCCGGGCTGYGCCGCGCCCTCCCCTCGGTGCAGTTCCGCTCACAGCCGGCGGGGGGCGCTGGGGGCGGTRATTCCTCCCCGCCGGCAGGGGGCGCTGTGGCGCGGGCTCGGCCGCCTCTCTCCCTCACGCGGTGATGGCGGGCGCGCTGGAGGGCGGAGTGGGCTGGAGCGGGAACCTCGGAGCAGCGGCTGGAACGGCAAAGGTAGGCACATCCCAGGGTGGCAAAGAAAAGGTATCAGAAAACTCTGCAGCTTTAGCAGGGCTGTGGGGGATCGGGCGGACCCGGGGTGTTGGGTTAAAGTGTAGCGAAAAAGACAGAGGCAGAAAACAGTGGGGCTGGGCCGAGGCAGCCAGGCTTCTCTGTAGGARCTGCTGCACACAGCCGGGGGGACACAACCTCCGGGAAGAGTGGAGGGGGTCAGGGTCCTGGATTTCCCCTGAGGCATCTGAGTAGATGGTGAGCGTCCTCTCCGGTCAAATCAAGTGTTTTTAAGGTCCCAGTTCAACGCCTGTTCTTGTGAACAAAGGCTCACCCACAGAAAGGAAGAAGTAATACAGGGCTGGGCTCTGGCGGTAGCACGAATTCTCCCTACAATGAACAGCAGTTCGACCATCCTGTTCCAATGCTGAGAGTGAGAGCTCTAGGACCTTAGCTAGGATCTAAGCCCAGCCCCTCACCCCCAGCCAGAATCTCGAGGTTATCTCTGCCCTTCCCAACAGGAAACCCCTCAGGTAAGAGAGTAACCAGGTGCACCCCTTCCCTCTCCTCCTCCCACCAGCCATATCTTTTGTTCTATGAAGTATCAGCCACTCTCATCTCTTAGCACCCAATGGGAGAAAATTCCCTAAGAGAAAGAAAGAAAAAATCCTAACCTCCAGCAGCAGGTCAGGCCTTGCCCCTCCACTCCCTGTCATGAGGAAGGTGTAGACTTGGATGAGGTCTCCTCTTGGTCTCCTCTTGGTCTCCTCCAGGCTGAGCAGAACAAGTGATCTAAACCTCTCATGCCAGCTTCCCCTCCAGACCCTTCACCATCTTTGGGCCCCTTGCACAGGAACATCTCTCTTTTTCAGTCTTTTGCCCAGACAAGGAGGGTGTCTGCACCAGCATGGACAGCACAGAGGCACTGAYTAGTACTAGAGATTGGAAATTTCTCCAGCTGCTGCAGACTGTATTTCCCCACAGCGTTGAATSATGTTCTGAGTTAGCTGGTCTGCTTGGGATCATCTACTGGGGGATACGGGAGCAGATGTGGGGTTTGGCCTTTCTTCTGCTTGTACCAGAACACAGCACCAAAGTTGATATCTGATAAGAGCAGAAGTGCCTCTTTCCTCCACCATGGTGAGTCTTTTGTGCTTGCTGACACTGGGATTTCCCATCTGTAATGGTTGTAAAAGCTCAGGAAAAGTTAAGACTCTTTGACACCCCCTGTCCCAGAACAGTGGAKAGAAAAACAAAGAGAAGGAAGATTGTGAGAGGGTAAAAATGTTAGATTCATGATTTTACTGAGGTAAAAAATGTGCRGACAACACAACAATACAGAGAAAAATGGTTTATCTACAAAAGAGCAAAGGTAAAACGCCTCCTGGCCCCCACCCCTAGGGTGTCTCATCAGAACAAAGAAAGTACTGTGGCAAACAAATATCCACAGTGTAATGCCCTCMCTGGACAGATAAAACAAAAGGAAACAGGGGCAAAACTAACAGAAATCAGGGGTCAGTGTAGAGCCAGTATAAAAGGCATCCCAGCTCTTCACTCTCTCATCCACTTCACTGCTCTTCTTCCCCTTTGGAATCAATCCCCTCCCCAATCAATCTATTCCAGCTGAGCCGAAAATAGCAGAACCAAGCCCACCTAAAGGAGCCCACCTAGAGGAGCCAAGCTGCGACCAGCAAGTGAAAGAAGCATAGCAGAGCCTGTGCTTACCCTCCCCAGACTCTGGGAAGGCCCATGACTCTGATCTGCGCTTGCCACATCCTCCTCAAGCAACATCTTTCTCTCTGGCAACTGGGGACAGCAATAGGAGATCGAAGGACCACACAGAGGCACAGACTGGGATGCAGCAAAACTTTAATGAGTTGAAAGAGAGAAAGGAGGTCCCCTGAGTGGGCACCATGGTGCAGGGAGCACCAGGGGCAGGTAGGAGACTCTGTCCAATGGCCAGGGTGCAGTTCACATCTT
>NW_026625200.1:8969-15649 GCF_030028575.1 Malurus melanocephalus | reverse complement strand
GGGAATGGGATGGAAAACTCATGGGAAATGGGATCTGTTCCCAAAAAATGATGGGTTGGGACAGGGAATTGTGGTTTAAGGGATTGAGGCGGGATGGGAATCAGGGATCAGATCCCATTGGGATTTTGGGATCAGATCCCATTGGGATTTTGGGATCAGATCCCATTGGGATTTTGGGATCAGATCCCATTGGGATTTTGGGATCCAATCACAGTGGGTTTTGGGATCAAATCCCATTGGGATTTAGCGATCAGGATGGGCTGGGATTTTGGGATCAGGCCCTGTTGGAATTTAAGGATCAGGCCCTGTTGGAACTCTGGGACCAGATCCTGTTGGGATTTTGGGATCAGCTCTGTTGGGATTTAGAGATCAAATCTCACTGGGATTTAGGGATCAGGCCCTGTTGGGATTTATAGATCAGGCCCTGTTGGGATTTTGGGATCAGATCCCGTTGGGATTTTAGGATCGGCCCTGTTAGGATTTTGGGATCAGCTCTGTTGGGATTTAGGGATGAGCTCCCGTTGGGATTTAGGGATCAGGTCCCATTGGAATTTTGGGATTAGCTGCCCCTGGAATTTAGGGATCAGATGCCATCGGGATCTAGGGATCAGGATGGGCTGGGATTTGGGGATCAGATCCTGTTGGGATTTAGGGATCAGGCCCTATTGGGATTTAGGGATCAGATCCCATTGGAATTTTGGGGTCAGGCCCAGTTCCAAGGCCAATCCCAGCAGGAATTCCCAGTACCTTCCTGACGGCGTATTTGGGATCTTCAGGAAGGATCAGGACRATTTTCCCATCCCAGAATTCCGCCACCACTCGCTCCTTCTTCCAGCCCTGCCGAGAAAATCCCAAAAAAAACCGTGAGGATGGACAGTGATGGGGATTGCTCCGGATTTTGGGAATAAACCACTCCCAGGAATGTTCTGGAGAGGATGGACAGGGCTGGAATGATCCCAAATCCCATTGGATGTCAAATCTTAGGCCGGATTTGGGAATTTGGGAATTCCAGCCTGGAAAAACCCTGGAGAACAAATCCAACCATTCCCAGCCCTGGATTGGGAATTTGGGATATTCCAGCCTGGAAAAGCCCTTGGATCCCAACCATTCCCAAGTTTTCCTGGATTGGGAATTTGGGAATTCCAGCCTGGAAAAACCCCTGGAGAACAAATCCAAAAATTCCCAGGTTTTGCTGGACCGGGAATTTGGGAATTCCAGCCTGGAAAAACCCTGGAGAACAAATCCAACCATTCCCAGCCCCATCTGGATTGGGAATTTGGGAATTCCAGCCTGGAAAAACCCTGGAGAATGAAACTCAAAATTCCCAGGTTTGCCTGGACTCGGAATTTGGGAATTCCAGCCTGGAAAAACCCAGGAGAACAAATCTAATCATTCCCAGGTTTGCCTTGATTGGGAATTTGGGAATTCCAGCCTGGAAAAACCCTGGAGAACAAATCCAACTATTCCCAGGTTTGCCTCAATTGGGAATTTGGGAATTCCAGCTGGGAAAAGCCCCTGGATCCCAACCATTCCCAGCCCTGCTCCTGTCCCCCCGCACCACCTCCACAGGGACCGAGATCCCTCCAGGAATTCCAGGGGAATTGCATGGGAACTGCAGAATTCCAGGTGGGAATCCCGAGGCAGGGATCCCACCCCATCCCATTCCCAATATTCCCAGAATTCACAGTATTCCCAGCATTCCCAATTCCCAGAATTCTCAATATTCCCAGCATTCCCCATTCCCAGTATTCCCAATATTCCCAGCATTCCCCATTCCAAATATTCCCAGCATTCTGAGCATTCCCAATATTCCCAGATTTCCAGTATTCCTGGCATTCCCAGCACCCCCAGCATTCCCACCATTCTCAATATTCCCAGAATTTCCAATATTCCTAGCATTCCCAATATTCCCAGCACCCCCAGCATTCCCAATAGTCCCAGAATTCCTGGCATTCCTGGCAATCCCAATAATCCCAGAATTCCCAATATTCCCAGCATTCCTAGCATTCTTGGCATTCCCATCATTCCCCATTCTCAGAATTCTCAAGATTCCCAGCATTCCAAATAATCCCAGAATTCCCAGCATTCCCAGAAATCCCAATATTCCCAGCGTTCCCAGTATTCCCAGCATTCCCAATATTCTCAATATTCCTGGCATTCCCAGCATTCCCAATATTCCCAGCATTCCCCATTCCCAATATCCCAGCATCCCCAATATTCCCGGCATTCCCAGAATTCCCACTATTCCCAGAATTCCCGGAATTCCCGCCTCACCAGGTAGCGCAGCCCCTCCTGGAGCCGTTGGTGGTACCGGAGGTGCTGCAGCCGATCCTCGGGGCTGTCGGGGGCGTAGAGCATCCCACAGGATGGGCACTGCTGGGCACCCCACTGCTTCTGGCCAGCATCCTGACCGGGAAAACATTGGGAAAATGTTGGGAAAATATTGGGAAAAGATCGGGAAAAGATGGGGAAAAACATAGGGAGAACATGAGGAATGGGGCTGGAGCATCCCACAGGATGGGCACTGCTGGGCACCCCACTGCTTCTGGCCAGCATCCTAATGGGGAAAACATCGGGAAAATGTTGGGAAAACATTGGGAAAAGATCGGGAAAAACATCCCACAGGATGGGCACTGCTGGGCACCCCACTGCTTCTGGCCCGCGTCCTGACCGGGAAAACATCGGGAAAATGTTGGGAAAACATCAGGAAAATGTTGGGAAAATATGGGGAAAAGATCGGGAAAATATGGGAAAAAACATCCCACAGGATGGGCATTGCTGGGCACCCCACTGCCTCTGGCCCGCGTCCTGACCGGGAAAACATCGGGAAAATGTTGGGAAAATGTGGGGAAAAGATGGGGAAAAGATGGGGAAAAACATCCCACAGGATGGGCACTGCTGGGCCATCCTGGGCACCCCAGTGCCTCTGGCCAGCATCCTGACGGGGAAAACATTGGGAAAATGTTGGGAAAACAGTGGGAAAATATTGGGAAAAGATGGGGAAAATATCGGGAAAATATGGGGAAAATATCGGGAATGGGGCCGGAGCATCCCACAGGATCCGCACTGCTGGGCACCCCAGTGCCTCTGGCCAGCATCCTGACGGGGAAAACATTGGGAAAATGTTGGGAAAACATCGGGACAATATCCAGAAAATATTGGGAAAAGATCGGGAAAATATGGGAAAAACATAGGGGGAACATTAGGAATGGGGCTGGAGCATCCCACAGGATGGGCACTGCTGGGCACCCCAGTGCCTCTGGCCCACGTCCTAATGGGGAAAACATCGGGAAAATGTTGGGAAAAGATCAGGAAAACATCAGGAAAATATTGGGAAAAGATTGGGAAAAGATCAGGAAAAACATTCCACAGGATCCGCACTGCTGGGCACCCCAGTGCCTCTGGCCCGTGTCCTGATGGGGAAAGCATCGGGAAAATGTTGGGAAAAATATCCGGAAAATATTGGGAAACTATGGGGAAAATATTGGGAGAAGATCAGGAAAACACTGGGAAAAGATTGGGAAAAGATCAGGAAAAGATCAGGAAAATATGGGGAAAAACATTCCACAGGATGGGCATTGCTGGGCAACCCACTGCCGCTGGCCCGCGTCCTGACGGGGAAAAAAAATCGGGAAAATGTTGGGAAAAATATCCGGAAAATATTGGGAAAAGATAGGGAAAAGATCAGGAAAATATGGGGAAAAACATCCCACAGGATCCGCACTGCTGCACCCCCCAGTGCCGCTGGCCCGCGTCCTGATGGGGAAAACATCAGGAAAAATATAGGGGAAAACATCGGGAAAAATATGGGCAAAATAAATATGGGGAAAATAAATATGGGGAAAATATCGGGAAAACACGGTGAAAATATTGGGGAAAAACATCAGGAATGGGGCTGGGGATGTCCAGGGAAGGGGAAAGGGAGTGGGGAAGGGAATTTCTCCCTTCAAAAAGGATTCAGAGTTTGGATCTGAGCTCTGGGATTGGCCAGGAATCATCTGGGGAGGGCAGAGCAGCCAAGGAATGACACCCAAAAATCCAGGAATGATCCCAAAAACTCCGGGAATGATCCCAAAAACAACGGGAATGATCCCAAAAACAACGGGAATGATCCCAAAAACAACGGGAACGATTGATCCCAAAAGCTGCAAGAACGATTCCAGGAATGATTCCAAATCTCCAAGAATGATCCCAAAGCTCCAGGAATGATCCCAAAGCTCCAAGAATGACCCCAAAAATTCCAGGAACAATTCCAGAAATGGTCCCAAATCTCTGGGAATGATCCCAAAAACTCCAGGAATGATTCCAAGAATGATCCCAAAAACTCCAGGAATGATTCCAAGAATGATCCCAAAAGTTCTGGGAATGATCCCAAAAACTCCAGGAATGGGAACAATTTCAGGAATGATCCCAAAAGCTCCAGGAACGATTCCAGGAATGATCCCAAATCTCTGGGAATGATCCCAAAATCTCAAGGAATGATTCCTGGAATGATCCCAAAAGCTCCAGGAAAAGGAAATTCCAGTTCCCAGAATTCCAGCTTGGAGCTGCCCCTCATTTTCCCACCCCATTCCATCCCCACATTCCCGGTTTTTCCCCATCCTATCCCACAAATCCATTGGATTTCCCAGCATTAATCCCAATGGATTTCCCATAAATCAAATCCCTGCTGGATTATCCCATGGAATTTTCCTCGTTCCTGATCCCAAATTCCCACCCTGCCCCAGGTCCCGATGGGAATCTCACAATGATCAGCTGATCCTGGGAATTTTGGGACAATTCCTTGGTTTTCCGGCTTTTCTGGGAGCTGGGAGAGGCTTTTCCAGAGGGGCTGATCCCAAAGGGAGATGAGAGCTCGTCCAGAGGCCTGGAAAACAGATATTCCAGGATTGTTCCCAAACATTCCAGAATTTCCCTCAGACATTCCAGGGATTCCCCCAAACATTCCAGGATTGATCCCAAATATTCCAGGATTGACCACAAACATTCCAGGATTAACCCTAACACATTCCAGGATTTTCCCAGACATTCCAGGATTGATCCCAAAACATTCCAGAAACCCCTCAAACATTCCAGGATTGTCCCCAAAACATTCCAGAATTGTCCCCAGCCATTCCAGGATTGATCCCAAACATTCCAGGATTTCCTCCAAACATTCCAGGATACCCTTTAAACATTCCAGGATTCCCCCAAACATTCCAGGATTGATCCCAAACATTCCAGGATTATCCCCCCAAACATTCCAGAATTGTCCCCAAACATTCCAGGATTTCCCCCAGACATTCCAGGATCCCCTAAAACATTCCAGGGATTATCCCCAAACATCCCAGGATTGATCCCAAACATTCCAGGATCCCCTGAAACATTCCAGGATTGTCCTCAAAACATTCCAGGATTGATCCCAAACATTCCAAAATTGTCCCCAAACATTCCAGGATTGTCCAAAACATTCCAGGATTTCCCCCCAAAACATTCCAGAATTTTCCCAAACATTCCAGGATTGTCCCCCCAGACATTCCAGGATTCCCTAAAACATTCCAGGGATTATCCCAGACATTCCAGGATTATCCCCAGACATTCCAGGGATTATCCCCAAAACATTCCAGGGATTATCCCCAAAACATTCCAGGATTGGTCCCAACACATTCCAGGATTGGTCCCAACACATTCCAGGATTTTCCCAGCCATTCCAGGATTTCCCTCAAACATTCCAGGATTTCCCCCAGACATTCCAGGATTGTCCCCCCAAACATTCCAGAATTGTCCCCAGCCATTCCAGGATTTCCCCAAAACATTCCAGGGATTATCCCAGACATTCCAGGATTTCCCCCAAACATTCCAGCATTTTCCCCAAACATTCCAGCATTTTCCCAGCCATTCCGGGATTTTCCCAGCCATTCCGGGATTATCCCCAAACATTCCAGGAGCCCCTGAAACATTCCAGGATTTCCCCAAAACATTCCAGTATTGTCCCCCAAAACATTCCAGGATTTTCCCAGCCATTCCAGGATTATCCCCAAACATTCCAGTATTTCCCAAAACATTCCAGGGATTCCCCCAGACATTCCAGGATTGATCCAAAGCATTCCAGGATTATCCCCTGAAACATTCCAGGATTTCCCCAAAACATTCCAGGATCCCCCAAAACATTCCAGGATTTCCCCAAAACATTCCAGGATTTCCCCCAGACATTCCAGGATCCCGCCAAACATTCCAGGATTGTTCCCAAATATTCCAGGATTTCTCCCAGACATTCCATGGTTGATCCCAAGCATTCCAGGATTATCCCCAGATATTCCAAGATCCCCCAAAACATTCCAGGATTGATTCCAGACACTTCAGGGATTATCCCYAAACATTCCAGGATTTTCCCAGCCATTCCCAACCCTGGATTATCCCCAAATTCTGCCACTCCCGAGGTTTTTTCCCTCTGGAAAAGCTGGAATGGGATCTCACCTCCTCCTGCTGCCGGATCCAGGAATAAAGATGGGATAGAGCCCGGCCTGGGAGGGAGAGCCTGGAAAAACCAATGGAATTCCGGGTTATTGGAAAAAATCTGGGAAAAAATAAATTCCAGCAGCAACAAAACCCCAAATCCAGGGGAAAATCTGGGATTGGGATCAGTGTGGAACACTTGGGCTGAGCCCAGCCTGGAATGGGGAGGGAATCCCTGGAATATG
>NW_026625200.1:2368-7689 GCF_030028575.1 Malurus melanocephalus | reverse complement strand
TTTTTTCCCATCTGAGCACTTCCCAAGGCAGGAATTTGGGAGAATTCATGGATTTCTCCCATCAAATTCCCGAACTCACCTCGTTCTCCTCAGCGCTGCTTCCGGCTGCTCCAACCTTGGAATCTCCAGATCCATTCCCGCTTTTCTCGGGAGTTTTTCCTCCCTGGGCAGCCTCTCCCAGATTCCCAAATCCCACAGATTCTTCCCGATTTTCCTTCTCCTCTTCCTGATGCTCCGGAATCCTTCCCAAAGTCCCTTTTTCCTCCACGGTTTCACTTTTCCCCGCCGATCCCGATTTTTCCAGCTTTTCCGGAGCCGTTTCCTGCGTGGTTCTGCCGCCGCTTTTGGGATCTCCGGGGTTTTTTCGGGAATGGGATCTTTTCCCGCTGCTGAAGAAGGCGGATCCCAGMGGGAGCCTCAGCGCCGGCCTCACTCCCGTGCTCAGCACCCTCAGCGGCCATTCCACCTTTTTCCGCACCACGCAATTCCCGGAATTCCCATTTTCCTTCCCCTCRGGAATCGCTCCCTTCTCCTTCCCRCCTTTGGGAACGCTGTGRYGATCCYGYCTGGGCTTGGTTTTGCCCTTGGARCYGCGATTCYTGCTGGGATTCCTGCTGGAATTCCTAGAATTCCTGTTTTTTTCCAGGAGATTCCCAGCCCCGTTCCCGTCTCCCGATCCCTGCAGCTCCCGCAGCCGTTTCCTTTCCAGAGGATCTAGGTAGGTCCCGCCCTTCCCATAAAAAACCCCCACAGGAACGTGGGATTTTTGGGATTTCCCAGGAGATTCCCGTTTTCCAGCCGTGGGAACGAGGGAGATTTCCAATTTCCTGGAATGCGCTGCTTTCCCTGGAAAAGCCTTGTTTTCCTTGGTTTCCTCATCGGAGCTGGGAGACCATTGGATTTGGGAAGCGAAGAGTTTATCCCGGGATTTTCGGGATGGGGAGGGAAAACCCCGGAAGCGTTTGGGCACCGGGGTCTGGAATGCTGAGCAGGAGCTAGGAAAAAACGGGAAAAAAATGGGAAAAAACGGGAAAAAAACAGGAATAACAGATCAGATCCTGCCTGGAGCCATTCCCAGGAACTCATCCCAGGGCTGGGAATGCTGCTCCAAGGATTCAGGAATCCCAGGATTAATTCATCCAAGGATTCATTAGTGCTGGGTGTAATTAAGGTGGGAAATCTTGGATTTGCTCCAAATCCATCCAGGAAAAAAACTTGGGAATCCCCCATCCCTAAAAAAAAAAACAGGGAAGGGCTTCTCCCATGAGATTTCATCCCAGATTTTGGGAATTTTGACCCAAAATCCCCCTCTGAGCCCTATTCCAGCATCCCCTCAGCAAAGCCCAAATCCCCTCTGGACCCGCTGTCTGAAAGTTTTTAGGAAGGGCCTGAAGAATTCCAGGATCCCAGATG
The DNA here is from genome assembly GCF_030028575.1 of Malurus melanocephalus. Lineage (NCBI taxonomy): Eukaryota > Metazoa > Chordata > Aves > Passeriformes > Maluridae > Malurus > Malurus melanocephalus. Next base: position 6,276 of record NW_026625200.1, on the reverse strand, counting down.
GACATTTTCCCCCTGGAATTTGTGTTTCTAATTTAGGAATCCAACTTAATTCCAGGTCTAATTCCTTCTAAATTAATTTTTGTGGGAAGGACTGGAATTCCCAGGGAAGCTGGGGCTGCCCCTGGATCCCTGGGAGTGTCCCAGGATGGATTTGGATCCCCTGGGATCATGGAATGGGATTTAAAGCCATTCCCAGCCAGAATTCCCAGATTATGGGATGATCCAGGTGGGTTTTTTTGGGAATTCTCTGGAGCAGGATGGATTTGGGACTCACCTGTTGGGATCCCGGCTCCGTTTCCGGGGGGTTCCCTCGGCCATGGCTCCTCCAGAGCTCCTGCAAAGCCACAATTCCACAATTTGGGACAGAATTCCAGAGAAAATCCCCAATGAAACAACAAAAGTGAGGAAATTGGGAAGAGGAGGGGGAGAAATGGGAGGAAAACAGCGGGAGGGAAGTGCCAGGAAGGAGCTTCCAACCCATCCCATGGATCCAGGGAATTCAGGGATGGGATTTCCCTTCTGCCTCATCCCAGTATTCCCAGTTAATTTATTCCCATGGGAAYTGCACCTCCCAGTTTCTCACTGTGCAACAGGTCCAATCCCAGAAATTCCATTTTTAACCTTTTAAATTCCAGATATCCTACTAAATCCTAGAAATGCCCTTTTTTTAGCCTTTCAAATCCCAGATATCCCAGAAATTCTCTTTTTTTTTATCCTTTTACATCCCAGAAAYGCCATTAGATCCCAGAAATCCCATTTTTTAGCCCTCTTCCCCACACTCACCAGTCAAACCTCCCCAAGTTTGGGACAACCTTGATCGAGTGTTTTCCCAATTATTGGAATTTTTCCCAGCTCAAATCCCAAAATAACCCAAATCCTGGAGCCAAGAGGATAAAATTAAAAAAAAGTAAGTTAATTAAATGTTTTAATTAGTCATTGATATTTTGTTAACTAAATTTACTGAGTTTAGAGGGGGTCTCTGGGTAGTTCCCAAACTCTTTGGGGGTGGCCCTGTGGAGTCCCCAAATTTTTGGGGTGATCTCTGAGTGATCCTCAAGGGTGTTTTTATCCTCTTTAAGGGTGTTTTTATGGGGTTCTCAAACTTTTTTAGGGTTTCTGTGGGGTTCCCAAGTATCTGAAGGAGTCTCGGGTGTCCCAAATTTTTGGGAGGGATCTCTGTGGGGTGCCCAGGCTCTTGGGGATGTTTTTGGTTTCCCAAATCTCTGAGGGGATCTCTGTGTCCTTTAGGGGGTCTCTGTAGGGTCCCCAAACCTTTAGCTCGGGAATTCTGTGAGATTCCCACATCCTTGGGGGATTTTCTGGTGCCCCAAAGCCTTCGGGAGGGGTGTGCATTTTTCCGTATGTCCCCAAATTTTTGGGGAGTCTGCAACCCCACCCCACAAACACCCTCACACCCCAAATCCCCCTCAGAGCCTCACCCCCCAAATCCCCTCCGTGTCCTACAGTGCGACCCCTGCTCTCCTCAACTGTTCGGGCTCCGGAGCCCCTCAGCCCGTCCCAAATCCCTCACGGAGCCCCCCTCACCTGTTCGAGCCCCTCACCCCGCCCCAAATCTCTCATGGAGCCCCCCTCACCTGTTCGAGCCCCTTTGCCCCGTCCCAAACCCCTCACGGAGCCCCCCGAGCCCCCTCACCGCGTCCCAAATCCCCTCACGGAGCTCCCCTCACCTGTTCGAGCCCCCTCAGCCCGTCTCAAATCCCCTCACGGAGCTCCCCTCACCTGTTCGAGCCCCCTCACCCCATCCCAAACCCCTCATGGAGCCCCGCTCACCTGTTCGAGCCCCTTTACCCCGTTCCAAACCCCTCACGGAGCCCCCCTCACCTGTTCGAGCCCTTCAGCCCGTCCCAAATCCCCTCATGGAGTCCCCCATATCTGATCGAGCCCCTTTACCCCGTCCCAAACCCCTCACGGAGCCCCCCTCAGCTATTCGAGCCCCCTCAGCCCGTCCCAAATCCCCTCATGGAGCCCCCCTCACCTGTTCGAGCTCCATTAGCCCGTCCCAAACCCCTCACAGAGCCCCCCGAGCCCCCTCAGCCCGTCCCAAACCCCTCATGGAGCTCCCCTCACCTGTTCGAGCCCACTCAGCCCGTCCCAAACCCCTCACGGAGCCCCCCTCACCCCTCAGAGCCGCAGCCGCGCTCCTTCACCTCAGCGCCGCCTCCTCCATGGCCGCTTCCCGCCTTCGAGCCGCGCGCCTTCGAACCGCCCGCGCTCTGCTTCCATTGGCTGAGCGCCGCGTCAATCAACTGTACTCGCACGAAATTGGTCAATCTGCGCGCGGCTCTGCCATGGACTCTCCCCCTCCCCTTTGCAGCCAATCATAGAGCGCGGCTCCCCGCGCGGGCTCTCAATGAGACTACAATTCCCAGCGTGCTTTGCGAGATCAGAGCGGCCTGCCGCGCTGTGGGGCGCGCGGGGCATGATGGGAGTCGTAGTCCAATGGCCGTGCACCGCGGGCGCGGGAGATTCTGAGGGGAGGAGTGAGAATGAAGASGGAAGGGAGGAATTGGGAGTTGATGGGAGGGTAAAGAGTTGTTAATTAGGGATTTTGGTGTTAATTGGGCCATCAGGGAGCTACCGGGGGCAGGGAGTGCTGCCATTATCTCCGGGGTGCTCCAGGCATCATCCAACGGGGCCTGGGACAATTCCAGGAATCCAGGGGTGGACAAGGAAAGGGGAAAAAAATGGAAAAAGGGGAAAGGAAAGAGAAGAAAGGGGGGAATGGGAAGGAAAAAGGGGAAAGAAAGGGGCAAAAAGAGGGGAAAGGGAACTGGAGAAGGGGAAGAAAAAAAAAAAGGGAGGGAAGGAAGGGCAGGAAAGAGAAATAAAGAGAAGGGGAGAAAAAAAGAGGGAAGAAAAAGGGCAAAGAAGAGAGGAAAAGAGGGAAAGGAAATGGGAGAAAGGGGGAGAGGAGAGGGAAAAGCCGAAATAAAAGGGGAGAGGAAAGGAAAGAAAGGTTTATTAAATAATATTTTGTTAATTAAATTTAATGAGTTTAGGACAGTCTCTGTGGGGTCCCTGTAGGGTTGCCCTTGATGGGGTCCCAAAGTCCTTTTAAGGTTCTTTGGGGTCCCCTGATCTTTTAGGGAGGGTCTTTGTGGGGTTCCCAAATCTTTGGGGTGATCTCTGAGAGATCCTCAAGCCCTTGAGGGTGTTTTTTATGGGGTTCCCAAATCTTTTTGGGGTCTCTGTGGGTTCCCTGAACATCTGAGGGTGTCTCTGGTATGTTTATTGTATAACAGTTATATAAAATTATRTAAAACTTACAGCAATAATTATACAAATATTTATAATAATTATTTACATATAATATTTATAATATAAGTAGTATAGTATTATATACTAATATAATTTAGTATAATATTAGAAACTAATATAATATTGGCTGCCATATAAACATAACATTTCCATAGTATTTATAATGAATAGCAGTTTAATTATCTAATTTTATGTATTATAACTAATTATAATCRCAAATACTTGCAACAATTGTGTTAATAATTGCATATAGTGATTGCAAATGCTTATAATAATAATTGTATTTATTATTGCATAATGGTTATAAATGATTATAGCAATTACATAAATATCACAATTATTTGTTAATATTATAAAAATATTATACAATTATTTACTAATAACTACCTATAATAATTATACAAATATTTACAAATACTTGTATCTTTTATATAATTCTTTTTAAAAATGCATTAAATTATTTTATTCTAATAATATAATTTTATAATAAAAATTATAATAAAAACTTCTTTAAATTGCTGTTTGCCCTGCCCCAGTTCAGGTGATCTCAGGGCTCTTTTTTCACCGAAGGCTCAATCTCTTCCTCCTCTTTGAACTTTTCAATTTTCCTTTTGCGCAGTCTCAGCGTT
>NW_026625200.1:0-886 GCF_030028575.1 Malurus melanocephalus | reverse complement strand
TGATGTTCAGCTCTCCGGGCCTCGCCCTCAAAGACTTTCCAAAGTCTTTGGAAAAGGAATTTCCATTCCCTCCCCCGGGGAAAGGAGAACAAAGCCCCGCCTAAGTTATGTTTAAAATTTAGGAGTTGTTGTCGTTTCCAACAGCGCAATTCTCTGACGCTGAAATGATGGTGGGGGAGAATTTCTGTTTTTCCCGCAAGTTCGGCGAGAAAAAGAAGAAAAATGGGGAAGGAAGAGAGAGAAAGGGAAGGGGGAAAGAAAAGGAAAGGGGTGGAAAAGGGGAAAGGAAAAAGGAAATGAGAGGAGCGAAAGGGGAGGAAAAAGTGGGAAAGGGAACAGGGAGAAAAGGGAAGGTGAAAGGAGAGAGGAAAAAAGGGGAAAGGAAAAAAAAAAGGAAAAGAAAAAAGGGGAGAGGAAAGGGAAGAAAGGGGGGAAGGGAAAGGGAAAAGAAAAAGAAAACAGGGGAGACAATAAAGGGAAAAGGGGCAAAACCAAGGGGACAAAAAAAGGAAAGAAAAGGAAAAGAAAAGGCCCGGACTCCCATCACCACTACACTGCGCATGCGCAGTTCCCTTAGGCGTACATTGGTCATTCCCTTTGCCGTACACCATCATGGCCGCCTCATTCCTTTTGCCGTACACAATCATGGCCACCTCATTCCCTTTGCCGTACACCATCATGGCCGCCTCTACATGCATAGTTCCATTTGCCGTACACCATCATGGCCGCGCCGCGCATGCGCAATCCCTAACCAGCGCTATTTTAGCCTCACTGCGCATGTGGTCTTCCCTTATCAGGCCGTGACGTCACCCCGCAGCTGCCCCGCGCATGCGCAGTGCCTCCCCCGGTCTCCGGCCGGGCCTTCCCTGAGGAGGAGGCGGAGGAG
>NW_026625199.1:15944-17250 GCF_030028575.1 Malurus melanocephalus | reverse complement strand
GCTCCTTCTGGGGGACGTGTGGCACCCCAGCCCTGCCCTGGCAGGGAAATTCCTTCTCCTCATGTCCAGTCTGCACCTCCCCAGCTGCCCTTGGCATTCATTCTTTCTTTCTCCAGCTGTTTTCTGCTRTGTCCAAWGGATCCTCCATCACTGAAACCACCCTTCAAGCATGCCCAGGGCTCTCCTGCACTGTCCTCAGTCTCCACCCCACTGAGCACAGAGCTCCTTTGTCCCCATTGACTGCTCATGTGCTTGAGGCCTCCAAACTCCACCTTGGGAGATCTCTGGGCCCTCTGCAAGGTGCTTGCAAATGGAAATATTCTGCTCATAGTCTGAGAAAATCACCAGAGGCCAAGGCCACCCAGACTTGTCTGTCCTGGCAGCAATCCTTGGATATACAGAATTTGGGAGGCCAAGTTCCAATTTTGGCCATGTGCACATAGAGAGCAAGGACGATTCTTTTTCCCTGGAAGGAAAGCACAGGGCCCATGTTTTGTGGTAGACAGGACCCCGCCCTCAGGAGGCCAAGGCAGCCAGACCTGTCTGTCCTGGCGCCTTTGGCTGGGAGCAATCCTAGCAAATACAGAATTTGGAATGTCAAATCCCAATTTTTGTCATGACCTCTGAAAGAGAATGCCAGTTCTTTTCCATAGGAAGGGAGGCACAGACCCCCAGTATTTCAGGGGCAGATGAGAGGTGATAACAAGAGGCTCAGGCCACCCAGAGCTGGAAGTTATTGTCTGGGAGAAACCCTTGCATTTTTGGAATTTGTTAGGAGGAGTACCAATTTCAGCCACAGGCACCTGGAGGAGAAGGACAATTCTTTTCCAAAGGAAGGAAAGCACAGAGCTCTTGTGTTTCGGGGGCAGATGAGAAGCAGCCCTCTACATGCCAAGATCAATTGGACCTGGCCTCTTGCTTCCATGAGGCCCTGCAGGGTCACAGTGGCTCTTTGGTTCCATGGGACCTCACAGTGTCACAATATTCTCCGTGATTCTGTGGGGCCTTGCAATGCCACAATGGTGTCCATGGATCCACGGTGCCCCACAGGATCACAACGGCCCTTTGGTTCCACAGGCCCTGTAATGCAGCAATCGCCTCTTGGTTCCACCAAGCCCTTCTGCTTCACACCGGCCCCTTGGGACCATGGGGGCCAACAGAGCCACAATGTCCCCTTGGTCCCACCAGGCCCTGCAGTGTCACAATGTCCCCTTGGTCCCACCAGGCCCTGCAGGGTCACAATGTCCCTTTGGTCCCACCAAACCCTGCAGGGTCACAATGCTCTCCACAGGAAGGAAACCACCCA
>NW_026625199.1:11357-14481 GCF_030028575.1 Malurus melanocephalus | reverse complement strand
GCCATGAACCCTGAGGGAAAGGCAGGGAAAAGGCTCCATTTCAGCCTTTCTTTGCTCGTCGCTGTGAAGGGACCGAAATAAAAGGAGAATGAGCAGGGCCTGATCCCTTCTCCTTCGGGAGGAGCCCCGAGCCTGGGGCTGTGAGGAGCTGTGAGGGGCTGTGAGTGGCCTCAGCCCTGGCAGGAGGAGGTCCCACCGTGTCCCAGGGCAGGGCAGCTGTGAGGGGCCATGAACACAGATGTGATAGCTCAGTGGGCTCAAGGCACCACTGGGAGGGGATGAGACTCTTCCCCTGCCCCAAACACATCAAAGCCCCCATAAATAGGACTTCCCATCTTTAGAAATCACTGGATGTGACTGTACACCTGAGTCCCAGTGGGAGAAGGAAGGGAATCTTCCCAGTGAACTCTCATCCAGTCACAATTAAGTGTAAGCTTTAAAAGTATAATAAAGAATACAAATAAATATAGTAACCCTAACAAGAAGAAATAAACCTCCAAGACTCAACACACAGAACCACACCAAAAGGACAAACCTGATTTTTCTTTAATGTCACAAGGCTCATGAGAAATAATCCCATTTACTTTCTCCCCATCCAGATAAATGAGGCCATTTCCAGTGTTTAATACAAGCTAGAGCTGAGGGCAGAGTGAAGAACAGGGAGACATCTCCACTTTCCATGTCAAACCCCACAGGTCATGGACAGCTCTCGTGGCACAATCCTTTATCACCAAAAGGCACAACACTGTCGAGTTCTGTCCAGGTGATGCTTTGCTCCAACAAAGGAAAGCTCCTGGTTCAGGGTCACCTTAACTGCTCACCTCGAGATCTAAAACAATGCTTTCCCTAATGCCACACTATCAGCAATCAAGCTTTTTCTCTCTGCTTTACTCACAAGCTGCTCATTAAATAGCTGGAGACAGGAAAACATCCCAAAAGATGCACTGATCAGGGTTCTGAGTGCACATTACCCACAAATGGCTCATCAGGGAATGACAGTGACCTTACAATTCATTCACTGTACACACCACAGTGGCTGACTTGGTTGGAGCTCAGGATCACTTYTTTTGGGCTCTTTCCCCTCATATTCTTTYGGGCACTTTTCCCAATCCTGCCATTATCACTATCTAAGCTCACTACAGCTACAAATTTACAAAACCTCCAGACTCCCAGGTGAACAACTGAGGAAAAATGTTAAACTTACAGCTACAAAGTTAAACAGAAACACAAAATTAAGCAAAATACCAAGTTCTTTGTATAGCTCCTTTCAAAACTTTAGAGGATGAGGTACTTGGCAAATTTGAAAGCAATATGGAATTACAGTCAGGCACTTCACAAAGCACTGGCTGAACAAACTCTAACCAGTCCCCTAACCTAAAGTTATCCAGATTTTGAGAAGAAGTCAGGAGGAGAGAGAGAGAGAGAGAGAGATCGGCAGTCATGGCCTTGGATCCAGCGCCATCTCAGCTGCGGTGAGCTCCGGGGCTGTGCGATGTGTCTGTGTCACACCCGTGTCACAGCCTTTACCTGCTCTGCTCCCTCTCACGGGTGGGGTTTTTGGGGTGCCAGGGGCTTGGCAGCCACTCTGGAGCTTGACCAGAGGCTGCAGTGGGTGAGGGTGGGGCAGTGACCGCCCCACCTGTGCAGAAACTTCCCTGCCCCCCAAACACACACCCTCCAGATGTTTGGGGCCATTCATCATTTCTCTGCTCTCCAGCACCGAGGCAAAGGACTCTGGCTACAGCTCTGAGCTCGTGCCCATGGCAACCACCCCTGGCCATGGGGGTCCATGGAGCTGCTCTGAGGAACCCTCCAAGAACTGGGGAGTGCCCCAAAACTGTACCAACTTTTGCCCTAAAAGACCATTTCTTTTCCAAAATTTTTATGATTGTTGCCAAAATTCAGTGATTTTTGCCCTAAATCCCCATTTTTTCCCAAAATGTCTCAGTCATTCCCAAAATTATCCCATTTTTTCCTGAAACACTATTCCTTCAAAAAAATGCCCCAATTTTTCCCCTACACCTTTAATGTCCCCCCTCCTAGCTGAACTGTTCAGCAATGGGGATGCCCCTCCCTCCCACTCCTCCTCCTCCTTTCACTCCTCCTCCCCCTTCTCCTCCCTCTCCCTTCCCTTCCCTCCCCTTCCTTCCCTTCTCCTCCCCTTCCTTCCCTTCTCCTCCCCTCTCTTCTTTTCCCTCCTCCCTCCCCTCTCTTTTCCCCTTCCCTTCCCATCCCACCTCCCCTTCCCAGCTGCAGGATGTTGGGAATGGGGAAGCTGAGGCACAGCTCCATGGGATCTGAAGGCCAGAATCTCTGAATTAGGGTGGACACCCCCTGCCCTTTCCAAAAATCCTGGGAATGTCCCGGGGAAGCCGAGCCGGACCCAGCTCTGCAGGGAAGGGCAGACCCAGATGAGAGTCAGCACCACGGGGAGAGGAGGGAGAGGGAAACCTCCGGGAATCCTGGAATTGCCTGCCTTGGGAAAGCCATCAGAGCCCAACTGCTCCTGCCAAGGCCAGCCCGGATCCGTGTCCCCCCAAATCCACAGGGATTCCAAATCCCTTTGGGAACAGGGACTCTGGCCCTGCCCTGGGCTGGAAAAGCCTTTCCAAGCAGAAATTGTTCCCAATATCCACCCTGAGCCTTGACTGGCACAGCTGGAGGCTGTTCCCTCCCATCCGACCCCATGGATCCCACCCCATGGATCCCATTCCTGAATCCCATCCCATCCCATCCCAGCCGGCTCCAACCCCTCTGGGTTCCCAGCGGGAGCAGCCTGTTCTATTCAGTCTATTGAATATTCGTGGTTTTATACCCTATACTGCAATATCCATGTACAATATGGAATAAATAAAAATTACTTGCTAATTTTATTTATTTAATCATTTTTAACCTTTATTTATGGAATTTAAAATTATTCTTCTTACTCCTATTTTCTTTATTCTTGCTACTCTGCTTCTTTACTTCTTCTAAAATTTTCTAAATTCTTCTTCTTCTACTATGGATTTTAATTCTTGTCTTTATTCTTCTACGGATTTTTAAAGTCTTAATCCTCTTCTATGGATTTCTAAATTCTTCTTATTCTACCTCTTCGTCTTCTACTAGAAATTTTAATTCTTATTCT
>NW_026625199.1:3384-7357 GCF_030028575.1 Malurus melanocephalus | reverse complement strand
TCTGGCAAAACCACTGTTTTAGAAAAGTTGCTGCATTTGGGTTTGCGCTTTGTTGGACAGATAACATAGGACAGAGAGATGACATGTTGGAAAGGTACCACTCAGAAATTTGCCTTTACCATGGTGCAACAAAGAACTTTAGGACTGAGAAGCTAAAGGCTCGTTGAGTAGAACATTACAAAAATGACATTGGCCATAATCAGGGACATCATGGGGATTTATTTGCCAAAAATCCTGYCCAGTGAAAAAAGCACTTCCCGGGTTTTATACACATTTCAACACTCCAGACTTTTCCACAGCTTCCCCACACCCCTGAGTCCACCCAACCTGTCCTGTCAAAAGTTAAGTTTCTCCTCGCCACTCTTCCATGGAAGAAGACTGTCATCTAGCGTCCTTTCCTGGTCATTTTGGGGAGGGGGTTTTGGTTACTCTATCAGAAAATTGTCTTCATCACTGTCCTCTAGGTGAATTCCTGTAGCTGGCTCACCTTCAGCACATGCATGGTCCAATTCTACTGAGTCCCAGTTTTCTATCTCATAACTAATTATTATTACAACAACTCATCCATTTCTAGTTAAAGGATATCTCAGAGTTTCTGTACTTTAACAATWCTCTATTAAATTCAATTTCTTAGCTWWAMAATTCTCTCTGRTGTGTWCAGGCTTTTGAAATTACTCCCCACCACGTGCAGTGTATTAATCAAGCTTTCTTCAGTGTATAGGCCTTAAAAGTTACTCCCTAATTATCTCAGGGTGTCTATCTTGTCATACTAAACACAGATCTAGACTGAAAACACCTGAAATAGCAAAGTCACAAAATCATAACCCCCTTAACTCACTACAGTACAGCTCCCTATAAAACTAAAGCACTACAAGATTCCTAGCTAAATACAATATAACTCCTTTTCATTGGCCAGAGTGCCCTTAAAGTAGGGGGTTCTCTTTCCACCATCTCTACTGCCACCACCCCAAGTATCAGATGTTCACCTTGGGGCACTGAGCACCACTGCTCCCAGCTGGGGCCATYCTGTGAGCAGTCCCCACCATCCAGCTCCGTTTATTCTGCTCAGGGCTGAGCTGGGCATGGAGGCCAAAATCAGCYRCRGAGAGAAACAAATCCTGCAAAAGGCAGCTGGAATGATGGAACCAAGCACAAGGATTCCCCACTCTCAGGTTGACAAGGTGCTGTGGAATGGCACTGGGAAAGCAGCTGTGCTYTGTTTCCTCAGAGCTGTAGCCAAGAAAAGATGGAAGTGGCCACTTAAAGAAACCTTCAAGTTTCATGCAGTGGTTTTCATTTATTCACTTGAAGCTTTAGCTTGGAACTCTGTYCCTCTGGAAGGRACACACACAAASCAAAGCCCCTCCTGACACCCTGCTCCTCTCCAGGCTCTCGGCACAGGGCTGCTCTCAGCTCCCAGCAGGGCTCCCATGCACTCCCACAAGCACCACTTCTGGGGAACTGGTGTCACTCAGAAGCAGCCCTGCACCCCACAGCCTGCAAAGGAAACCTGACAGCTCACAGGTTCTGAAGTGCCTCCTCTGCTCCTCCCACGGGGGTTTGTCAGGCTGGTTCCCCTGCCCCAACCCCAACCTCAGGCCAGGGTGTGGCACAGATTTTTGGCAGGGCCAGGAGCCACCTTCAGTTCCACAAAATCCACCCCTACACAGGCCCCTGTGTCAAATAGCAACTTGGCAGCAGCTGAAGAATGAATCCCACCCCCAGCAATGGGGGAACCTCTGTTGCCCAGCCAGACCTGGGGCTGGGCTCACCTGACAATCGGGTGTAGATCATGGCCTTGAGGAACAGGCCCCAGCTGAAGTCCTTCAGCTGTGCCTCACCCATGCCCGGCTCCAGGAGAACGTTCCCAGGCTTGATATCCTGGTGCAGGACCCCGCAGTCAGGGCAGAGCTGCACGGCCTCCAGCACCTGGGGTAACAGCCCCGGGGCCACCTCCTTCAGCGGGAACCTCTGCTCCTCAGGAATCATGGAGGGCCTGTGAGAGATCCAGACGCTCCATCAGCAGCACAGAGCTGTTGGGGACTTCAAACCACTCCAGGAGCTGGAGGCTGATGTGGGAAGCCACAGGAGACACCCTGATAGCAGCACCAGCTCCAGGGGCACACAGGGGCACTGGGCTGTGGGGTGACCACCATACTGTCAGCAGTACTGAGGTCTGGTACCCCTGCCCAGAGAATGCACCAGTGCCCCCCTTCCCCTCCCCTCTGGTGCTGGGCATTCCCCAGCCGGGATGCTCGGTGTCCCCCAGTGACCCCACACCACTCCCCTTGCACTGTCCCCACTTCCACCCTCCCAGGCCTCAGCTCATTCCTGCCCGTCCCACCCCCGGCTCCTCCTGCTGGTCCCACTCTCTCACCAGCTTGGCCCCCCAGGAGATGCAATCCCAGGCCACATGTTTGATCTCTCCCTGCGAGCCCAGGGGAGCCCCACACCTGCCCTACCAAACCCCCTCCTCTTCCACCCCCTCTGCCCCCACCACTCCCCAGGGCACGATCCCGAGGAGTCCCCGAGCAGACGCTGCCGCAGCCGCCGCTCCCCAGCCCCAGACACCACCCGGTACCGTTTCTGCAGGGGCTCCTCTGCCTTCCCTGCAGGTGAGACCTGGCCATCCCGATAGCCCTGGGCTGGGCTTCCCGACCCACCCCGGACACCGGGGGCACTGGGCCGAGCATGGGCAGCTGCCCCACGGAGGAGGCTCCCYACTCCCCACCATGCCGGGGCTGGTCTGGCAGCTGCTGCAGTCTAGAGTTTGGAGCTTTCCGTGCAGCAAGGAGGAATTTCAGGGTTGAGACCAGGCCTGAGACACTGGGGGCTGCTGTTATCAGTGATGCCCTGCAGGGCTGGAACACAGAGAACAGAGCCAGGGTCAGAGCCTGGATCTGCGGGGAGCCCAGGAGCCCCTCCTGCCAGGAACATCCCCCTCAGCTGTCCATGGCCAGGAGKGAGCAGGGGACAACAGGATCAGCTGGAAAGTGCTGATCACGAATCCCCCATGTTCCCTGAAATCTCTCTGTGCTCTGCCCACGCTGTCCCTTGTCTGTGCAGGGAACAGAGCCCTCCGCAGTCAGGCAGGGATTGCAGCTCCCTGCCCAGGCTCTGTGCTCTCCCTGCCAGCCCTGATGACATCCCACTGCCGTCATTGTCCCTCACAGGTGACCTGGAGCTCTTCCTGCTGCCCCTCCTGGGGACAGAGAGCCTGTCCTGGCCCAGGTCCCAGCCTGGCCACATGCCCTCTTGCCCTGGCAGGGCTCAACCTGGGACTTTCCCAGATCCTGACATTCAAGGGCAGYGCTGGGAGAAGGCGGCAGCAGCCCCGAGGGCAGTCAGGGCTCCACAGCCCCCGGGCCGGATCCTGCTGCCGGTGCTGTCCTTGCCACTCCCCAAACCCCCACGGCTGCTCTGTCTGAGAGCTGCTCAAGATCCCTTCCAAGGCCATCGAGTCCAACTTGTGATCGATCCCCATCTTGTTACCCAGCCCAGAGCACTCAGTGTCACATCCAGGCATTCCTTGGACACTGCCAGGGRTGGGGACTCCCCCACCTCCCTGGGCAGCCCCATCCAAGGCCTGACCACCCTTTTGCGTCCAACCTGAACCTCCCCTGACACAGCTTGAGGCCGTTTCCTCTTGTCCTGTCACTTCTTGCCTGGGAGCAGAGCCCGACCTCCACCTGGCTGCAGCCTTGTGTCACGCAGTGGAGGAAGATTCTTCCTTTCCTAGACCCTCTCCTCCTTTTCGCTTCCCAAAACCAAAGAGGAGTCATGGGAGAATGACAAAGAAATCCCACATCAGGATCTGATATTGGATGTTCCACCATCTCTTCTGTCTGCAGGGACAGCCAAGTGTCTCCCCGTCCCTTGCCCAATGTCCAGCAGCAGACAGTCCACAGGCCAGCGTTCCTCTCCCTGGGAGCACCAGCAGGGCAGTTTGATGGCTGATGCAGCCCTGAGACAG
>NW_026625199.1:0-1589 GCF_030028575.1 Malurus melanocephalus | reverse complement strand
GGCTCTGTCCCCGCAGCGCTGCAGACCCAGGGCACACACGGGCAGGGACTCGGCGCCATCGCCCCCGGCCCCGCAGCCCCTTTGGAACCCGGCCCGGGRCTCRCCCCCGCCTCCTCCAAGSCGGTRCCGGGCTCGGGCTGTTGCTCAGCGCTGCCTGCGGATCTTGTGCTCGCAAACCCGAGCGGGCTTTGTTTGCAGCCCGGGCTGCTGAGGATCACTCGTGAAATGGCGCTGCAAGGGCAGTTCTTAAATTATCAGCCCCGTGCTTCATTTGTGTAGTGCCTACGCCGCTATTTTATTCTGCTTTTAGAGCCTGCGTGTGAAGAAAAGCCCCCCAGGAGAGCAGAGCCTGCTGAAAGATCCAACATTCTCATCCTGAGCAAGGGATGGAAGAGCACTGTTACAAACGACCCAGACTCTGAGTGAGAATGAGCCAAAAGAAAATTTATTGAGAGCCCAAAAATCCACAGAGCAAGAGTATACAGCAATGCTGGGCACTGACAAAGTGTCAGAAGCGCACCCAGGGGTTGTGGTACCGCCTTTTAAACCCCCTGCCTTATTCACACACACGCTGGGTTTCACATTTCCTGCCCTGTGCCTTTGTCCTTCGCTCAGCCGCAGTCACTGTCGCTGTCAGTCCGTGTTCCCTTTTGGTCGGGGCTGCCGCTGCTCTGATCGGCCGAGGCAGTGGCTGTGGCTGTCGGTGCTTCCATTGGCGGGGTTTCACCTCCAAGTTAAAAAGTCTGGCCAGCAGCAAAACTTCTAATGTAACTCATGGTCCTGCATTAAAATTCAAGACCGACCCCCCACAACCAGCCCAATAAAATAACGTAAGAGCAGTTTAACTCTACATATTACAGAAATCATTATTATACATTTAACATAAATCATACAACACCACGAAAGCCAAACCACATAGATTAGTTTATACCTAAGTTCCATGAGGCTCTGCAATGTCACAGGGTCCCTTTTGTTCCAGGTGCCCCCCCACTGTCACAACGGCCTCTGGGCACCGTGAGGCCTCACAGTGTCACAGGGTCACCCTGGTCTCAGTGTCGTTCACACCATGGGAACAGCACTGATGAGTTCTGATCATCTCATTCCCCTTTCTCCAGGGAAGGTCGGGGCCCTTCCTGTCAGCTCTCTCCTGGTAGGACAACTGTGAGGAAGAATATTTCTGTCTCTCTCAGCTGCTAAAAAACGCGTGCAAGAGGTTCTCAGAGTGGAAACAAGCAGTGTATGAGCCTCTGAGGACATTTCTATTTCCTAAATGTGCTCTGTGCTTCGTCAAGGTGACGATGCCATTTGCTAGAGGGCCATGGCCCCCCTGCCTGCAGAGCCCCTTGTGAGTGCACAGGAGAGATGTGTCCCAGATGGGGCTGCTTTCCTGGGGTGGGATGACAGACACAGGCAAGAAGGGCAGAGGAGACAGAGATGTCAGGGACAGACATTTGCAATGGTCCTGTCCCAGGCAGGTGAGATGACAATCACTGTGACACTGGGGCTGTTCCTGGAGTCAGCAATGTCAGGGCTGTGTCAGGTGTCCAGTCCTGAGCTGGGCTCCTGCCCTGCTCACAGCCCCAGGGCTG
>NW_026625198.1:14900-15928 GCF_030028575.1 Malurus melanocephalus | reverse complement strand
ATGAGATTTTGGAAATGCAGCTCAAAATGATGGCCAGATTAAGTCATGTAAGTGGTGTGATGCATTTATAGTTGTGGAGGTCAGTATCAGTGTAGCTGCTTCTGATAATACAAAAAAACTTCTTTCAAGATACTTTTTAAGAGAAATATTTATGTTTCCTTTTCATTCTTAACTGCAAAGCCTCCTCCAGGATGTCCAGCAAACAGGTCATTTAGAGTATCTTTTAACAATAGCAAAAAGCCTCCACATTTAATCAGCCTGTATTGCACAATTTTCATCTGTATTAAGGAATTTAGTTTAGTCTCTGCTGTAAATAAGCAATTTCTATGCCACATAGTTAATAAAGGACAAACCAGAATTAGAAAGAGTGGGATTGTTAGAGCAATTATTTCTCATTACACCCTTTAATCAGCCCATACCATCAAGCCCAAAGCTATTATGGCTCCTTGTTAAATATTTCTGATGGATTGCACACCCTCTTTGAAGATGGAGTTAGGATTCAAGGCTGGTATTTGTGCATATATTAGCATTGTACATGAACATTGCATATTCAAAGTGCAAAGCAGATAGAACCTGTACAGTGCAGACACCGCAATAACACAAATACACTTCTCCCATCAGGTTCWCAAGCAGGATCACCAATTCTGTGCTTGCAAATAATCTGTTCTGGCATCTGTTGTGGCACTGAACTGGGGAAAGTGACACATAAATACTGTCGGACCATGAATATCTCTCCAAATGTAAATCAGTCTCCAGGGGCACAACTTCCAATATTTTAGTGGGCCAACCMGGTTTCTTKKGTTCTTTTTCTCGTTATGGTTTGGAATTCACAGACTCATAGTGATGTTGGAGTTGGGAGGGACCTTAAAGCCCCTCTAGATCCAACCCCTCTACCATGGACATGGACACTTTCCAGTAGACCAGGTGGCTCAGACCCATCCAGCCTTTGGCAAATACCCAAGGATGCCTTTTTCTGTATTTTACAGTCATATTTCAATGCTCATACTCCCAGATGGCTCCAGTGTCAA
>NW_026625198.1:2309-14397 GCF_030028575.1 Malurus melanocephalus | reverse complement strand
TGCTTAGGAAGCTTTGCAAAACCTCCCTGCCTGTGGTGGCATTGCAGCCTCCTGAGTTGCTGAAGSCCTCCCTCAGCTCTGGCACAGTTTGGACAGGAAGGGGACGGTTCAGTTTGTGAGATGTGGGGACAGGAGGAGGGAAGAGTTTGAAAACGCTGTCACAGGGGCAGGGCTGTTTTCATTTAAGGTCACAAGTGGTAGTACATAAACTTGTATTTAATGCGACATCTTCCACTCTCTCAGCAAGGTGAGTGAATGAAAAGTGTCATTCATCTTTCATGGAAGGTGTTTAATTTTTAGCAAATTGTATTTTTGCTGAAGAAGAACATGGATAGTGCTGATTTACAGCATTTTATCAGAGTCCCAGAAGATCCTCACATCTGTTTTGAAACATTTTCTCTCTTGTTATCATTGTGAATAATTTCTCCTCAGCGGGTGGCTCCTGCTTGCAGCTCTACGCTCAGTGYAGTCACGTTTTCTCAGCTGCCTTTGCAGCGAGTGAGTTCTTACCCARYGTGGGGCTCTGCTGCCATCCCCAATCTGCGCTTTGGCTGCCYGGCCTGACTGACACTGGGGGATGTGCTGGGCGTGGCTGGAGAATTTCCCCCAGTCCCCTTCACTCACTGCCAAAATCCTCCTGCATCATCCCATTTACATCTGCTCTTTGCTTTGAAAAACACAATGCTTATTTCATTAAAAGCGTTAAATTTATTAAAGATAATTACATTGCACTTTTGATACATAAATACATGAACATCAATAAGTCAAAAGTTTAAAAATTACATTTATTACTAAGTTCTATAACCATGCTTCTAATTAAACTGCAAATATAAATTAAAGTATAACAGAATAAATTTATTACAGATTATTAAAAAGTCTTATTACAAATGTATAAAAACAATATATAAAGAGTAATGTTAAATATATATATTATTGGAATATATTATATTGAAATAGAATTAATAAAAGGAACCCCTAACAACATAAAGGCATAAATAATATGTATATTAAATACAATAGAAATAATACAAATATAAAGATATAAAAAGCTGTCCTATATACAAATATACAAATAGCAACGTATTACCCTGAATATCCTATAACTTTAAATACATCTGTATATCTATACAGGTGATAGTGAAGTATATATATATATATACTGTATATATATATATATATATATATATATATATATATATACAACTGTATATATAATGAAAATAACACTAAATACAGACATAAATAAAAAATATACATCAAAAGAAATAAATATAATTATAGTTATCCAAATACCAATTTATCTATCAAAATATCCTTATATTTATATAAAAATATATAGAAATATATTGAGATGGATTCCAGCTGCTCAGTGATGCCATTCTCTCAGTCTGTCTCTTCCTCCTGGACAAGGACAGCAGAGGTGACATCTGGGAAGCAAAGGGAACACTGAGTCAATATGGGGACATTTCCCTGGACAGCACCTGTCCTTGGATGAGGGAAGAGAAAATCCCAGAGGTTCCCTGGGAGGGTGAGAAACAAAGAGCAGGCGCAGCGGGCCAGGGCGCTGTGAGCGCAGCCGCGGCGGGACCGTCCCGCAGCCCCCGGCAGCCCGGCACAGCCGGCACAGCTCCCGGGCCCTGCCGGCACGGCTGCCTTGCCCGAGGACAGCCCCTGTGGCTGGCGCTGCCCACGGCCAAAGCCCACGCCACCCTCACCCCCAGCCTGCCTCACGGGCCCTGTGGCCTCACCCAGGCTCTCGGGTGGCAGCAGCAGCTCCGTGTTTGTTGCTGTTGCTGGTGGCCTTCAGCTTCTCCCTGCTGCTTTTCGTAACTCTCTGGCACTGTCGAGGACTTCAGGGAAGCTGAAGTGGCAAAAGTGGAGAATTTGGAATTGTTTTCAAGGCCTGGCAGAACAACAGTCCTGGATCCCTCTGTGTTCCCTGCTTGGCTCCTCCATCCCCTCAGCCCCATCACCCCCTCGCACACCCAGAGCCTCCGCAGGCTCTTCAGAGTCCACCAGTCCTCTCACCCTCTCAGTCACTTTAGACCCATTCAGTCCCCTTACCTTTTCCGCTTCAGACAGAGCCACTTCCCTGTCTCCTCAATCCCCACCATTCCCCACAGCTTCTACAGACACCTCAACCCCCACCAGGTCCTCAACACCTCTGTCCCTTCAGTGTCACCTCTCCTCAGGCCCCTCTGTCTCACCTGTCCCATAGCAGCTCCTCAGGGGACAGTGTCTGTGGACACCAGGAGCTCCCACTGCTCCAGGGACACCCGGGGCTGGAACTGCTGCTCCATCCATCCCAGCCAATGGCTCGAACCATGCACAGGAAGAGGGGACAGGGGGGGAAGGGGGAGGGGAAAGGAAGGGGGGAGAGAAAAAGAAGAGCAGAGAAAGAGGTTAAAAAGTAGTCTATAATGTATCAGTCAATATACCTAAAGCACAATAACTATATAACTATAGAACTATAGAACTATATAACCACATAAATGTACCTACGCAAATTCATCATATAAATATATGAATACCTAAACTATACAGATGTATAAATGTAACTCTTCACTTCTGTAACTATAATTACATATATAACAATGTAACCATGCGTCTACTACTACCTATCCAAAATTTCCTGTACAGATCTTAAATAGAATTATACTGACATATATATATATATACACAATTACATACATTTGCGCTGGGGAAGATGGGCTTCTCCTGGAAGGGCCCGGTCGCAACTCTGCCTCCTCAGCCGGGGCAACACTGACATTGTGGCACGAGGGAGCTGTGGGGAAGGAAAAGAAGAAGAAAGGAAGCAAATTTAAGACTGGGTAAGTGCTGGTTCTTGGGTGAATTTCCCTGGGCAGCTCGGGCACGGTGGCTCCAGTCGGGCACTGCAGGGTGGGGAAAGCTCCTTGGGAGGGCACTGGGAGCAGTGGTGGGCTCTGTGCCCGTGCTGCATCCCATCCCTGGGTCAGTGTGGCTGACAGAAGGAGGGGACACTGCTCTGTCATGGATGGGGAAAGGATGGAAAAGAGACACCTGAAGAGCCGTGTGCCCTGAGCCCCGCCAGCCATCCCAGCCCGTGCCTTTCCCCTTCCTCTCAGCACACGGGCATGGAGGAAGCCAAGGGCTGCAGAGCCCCTGCACAGCTGCCATGGAGCTCTTGCCAAGCCCTGGACAGCAGCAGCCCTCGCCGGCCCTTGCCAGCGCCTTGGGCTGGCCTAGGGCAGTGTGGAGGGAAAGGTGGGCAGCAGAGCCTGGCACRGCCATACCTGGGCTAATGGGGCTGCCGCAGCTTCCTGCGCTTTCGCACTCTTCTCTGCTCCATCTTCCTCCTCTTGGTGTCCAGATGGCATTCCCTATCTTCTGGCGAGGCCTCTTCTCTCTTTCTCTTTCTTCTCATTTTCTCCTGCTCAGTCTGACAGCCTACAAGCCTTTACACACAAAGCTGGATTAGAAAGGCAAGGCCAGGAGGCACGAGCTGAGTCCCTACTCGTTGGAACCAAGGTGGGCTCCTTTTACCTTCCTGCCAAGGAAAGGCTCGTCTGGGCTTCAGCCTGTGCCAGAGACTCGGCGAAGGTCTTCAGAGAGGTTGAGGGCAAAGCAGCAGGTTCCTAAAGCAGAAAGTTTGGGGGTGAAAGGTAACAAGGAGAAGGAAGGAAGGAAGGTAAGAAGGTAGGAAGCCAAGCAGCAAGGCAGGAAGGCAAGGACAAAGGTGTGGTAGGAAGGAGTGAAAGCAAGGAGGGGAAACAAGGAAGGAAGGAAGGAAGGATAGCCAAAGGCCACTGAGCTGGGCTGTCAGGAGGAGGCACAGCAGCTCCTTGTCCTCTCTGGGCCCCCTTGTGCAAGGCTTTGAGCAGCTGCCGTACCTCAGCTCCTTGGACCTCCAACATCAGGGCCTCTCCACCATCTTCTTGCCCGGTGTCTGGCAGAGTCGGGGATTCATTGGGACAGATCTTGGCCTGTGCCTTCTCCTCTCCTCGCTCTTCAAGGCTATGTTGCTCTTCCTGGGCAAACTCTAGAAAGCAAAAGCCAGTGCAGACAAGGACACAGAAAACAAAACCCACAGGGATGCCCTCCATCATTTGTCTGCTTGAAGCTGGGATTTTCAGGACCAGAAATCCTTGACTGTGTCAAATATCTGTTCCTGCTCATACCTGTGCATGTGTCCATGGGTACTGGTGTTTCCTCCCCGCCAGCCGTCTCCTCAGTAAAGATGTCGTCCGCATTCTCGAGCAGAAAGGCCACCAGGACATTGACCTGCACACAGCAAAGCCTTCCTCTCAGCCCAGGGGCCTGACAGTGTGCCAAGCAGCCCTGGCCATCACTGCTGAGCCTGTTCCACTACACCCATAGCAGTGGCTGTGGGGCAGCTCTTGCAGGGAGCCCCCAAAGGGGCTTTGGCCGCAGAGAAGGGGCTGCCAGGCACAGGCAGCTGTGGGCAGCCAAGCTGGCATGGGCCAGGAAGGCTGCAGCCGGCTGCTGAAGGAAGCGTTACCTTCTCATTCTCAGCCAGCAGGGCCGGCAGCTCCAGCTGCTCCTCCTGGGGTGGGCTCAGCAGCGTTGTCCCCAGGCAGATGGCCAGGTTGCTGCTGGTCATTTTGGTGCTTGACACATGCTGGCTGATGTCTCTCAGCACTGACAGCAGCTGCCTGAGGAGCAGCAAGTTTGCTGCAGGCAACTTCTTGGCCACCCTGAGGGAACAGAAAGGCAGTGTCCATCAGCAGGCCCGTGTTGCCCGCGGCCGCCGCCAGAGCTGGCCCCAGGCAGGGGCAGCCGGCGCCGCAGCTGCGCAGCTTTGCGGGCGCTCTCAGCCGGCCAAGGTCGGAGCTCCTGCGCTCCCGCAGGAAGGATGTGGGGCATTGCTGGCCAGCTCCTGATTTCCCCCAGGGCCACACAAGGGAAGGCATTGCCTGTGCACTGTCCCAAAAGCGGGCTGAGAGCCAAGCAATTGGAAGCTGCCTGAAATCACAGCATTTTTGGGAGAGCGTCCCCATGCAGGTGAGTGCCAGGCCTCCAGCAGTGCCCGCTTCAGAGCTGGAAGCTGCTGCCCACACTTACCCTCGCAGCTGACAGATCTTGTTTTCCATGCTGGCCGTCTGCATCGCAGCCATCCAGTCCTCGTAGAGATCGCTGACGAGGAGCTTGGAGGGGATGCTTCTCAGGAAGTCCTGCAATGAGAAGGGCTGACGGTGAGCTTTGGAGCACGGCAGCCTCGGCAGGAGCCTTTGCAGCTGCAGGGAAGAAGGACTGACCTTGAGGACGACGGCCAGCAGCAGCACGGGCTGGCCGGCCATGTCCACATGCCGGCCGTTGTCCAGGGCCTGCCGCAGCTCCTGAAGGGCTTTTGCGTTCCCTGCCCTCCGGAAGATGCCCTCGGTGCTGGGGCCTTGCTGCTTTACGACATCAAGCAGGTCCTACAGGAGAGGCGAGAAGAGACTTGTGTGAGGTGCTGCCCTGTTCCCAGAACAGCGGCCAGGGCACGGGAGCAGGAGCCCGAGGCACGGCTGAAGAGCCCAATGGCCCCTGGCCGGGGGACACGTGTTGGGACACTCTCTGCGAAGCAGCCAGAGGGAGGGATGGGCAGCCCCCGTGCAGGCTGCCTTACCTGGATGGGTTTGGGCAGAGTGCCGTCCTGACCACAGACGGCTGCCAGGGGCTGCCCGAAGAGCGCCCTGCTGCAGCGGGAGCCCTCCTGTCCTGGTGCCCAGGCAGCCCCTGCTGGGCCCCGCCACGGAGCAAAGGGCCAGGGCAGCCACCTCCTCCTGCTCCTGCTGCAGTTGTCGGTCCCTGCTGCTGCAGAAGAGAAGAGACCATAATATATCAGTGGAGACCACCAGGCCAGAGTTACTGCAGCCTCAACTTCCCTGCTCTACCCTTCCTTCCCTTGCCCTCCCCTGTCCTGCCCTAGCCTACCATGCCCTGTGCTGACCCAGACCAGCTGTACCTTTCCTTCTATTGCCTTCCCTGTCTCTGTCTTAACCCAGCCGTGCTGTGCCCTTCCCAGAAGTGGCCCTGCCCTTCTCCAATTTATAGGCAGCTGTACAGGCTCTCTATTCCTGCACAGCCACCTCCAGGGGCCATGTTGCAGTGGCAGCCCTTTCTCACCCCAGTGATGTCCTCCCTCATGGTTCCAGAGCTGCACAGCCACACTAATGGGAAGAGTGAGTGCAGCTAAGCCACAGTGGGAGATTGCCTTTGCTTGCAAACTCACCTGGGGAGAGGTCAAGTTTTTCTCCATCACTCGATTGGGCCATCGCAGGCCCTTGCTCAGGTTCAGCCTGCAAGAACCAAGGTCCACTCTTATTACAGCCCCACAGTTCAATGGGCCACTGGCCAGCGTTTACTCAGCCCCAGCAGCCTGAGCGTGGCTGAGCTGGGAGCCTCTGCCCTGCGGCCTCTCTGCCCTGCCCAACAGCAGCGCTGCCAGTGCCAGCAGCAACGACGTGCTAGCACTGCCTGTGGCTCCCCAATGCCTCTGCCAGCCCAGCTGCACCAGGGACCCTTGCTTCCCCCCACACAAGGGCACTCCAATGTCCGTGCCTCCCTGGGACCCCAGCACAGCCAGGGGGGGTGAGCTGAAAGGCAGCCCTCCTCACCTTTTCCAGGTCCTCGATGACTTTCTCCACCTGCCTGGAGCTCCATGTTCTGCCCTGGGAGAGAGACAAGGAGGGCAGGAAAGATGAGCAGTGACGCCTCTGCGGCTTAGCTTGGGAAGCAGTGCTCAGGCCCTGAGCCCAGGGCAGAGAGACACTCACTGCACGGCAGCGGCTCAACTTCTTCTCAAGATCTTTGATGGTAGGCACACGGGTGACTCTGGCTCCCTCGGTCCTGTGCAGAGGGAAAAGGGACAGACGGAGAGGCACGTGAGCTCCAAGCCACCTGTGCTCCCCTGTCAGGCAGCTCTGCCCAACAACTACAAAAGCTGCAGGGGCAGCTCTCCCCAGCTGAGAAGCTGTGCTGCCCAGGGCGGCTGCTGCAGGAGCATCCATCCCCTGCAGCAACAGCAGCAGCAGCAGCAGCAGCAGCAGCAGCAGCAGCAGCAGCAGCAGCAGCAGCACTTACCCCTGTAATGTGCGCAGCCACAGCTCCTTCAGTGCCTGCGAGCTGCGGACAGAGAGCAGAAGCAGCGTCAGGCCCCACTGCCCCTTGGCCCCTGGGCAGACACGCACGCCTGCAAAACCCTGCCCTGTGACCAGGGACACAAGGGCAGGACAAAGGCCCGTGGTGGGGACAGGACAGAGGTGCTCCCCAAACCCTGGCTCCCTCTGAGGTGCCAGAGCTAAGGCTTTTGCCCGTTCCTTCTGGCAACCAAATGGTGATGGGGGCACACAGGCCACTCTGTGCCCAGGCTCTCCATGGAGGCCAGAGGCCATGGCAAGGGTGGCCAATCYSTCCTKCAWCCCWCRCTGGGAKCCCCTCCTGCCCTGCCAGGGCACATGGCACCAGGACTCACCCAAACGTGGCAATGCAGGAGCCGCTGGGCCACATGAGGACGATGGATGTGTCGTCCTCATTGCTGCTTTCATGATGCTGCTGCTCCTGTTCAGGCAGCGCCGTCTCCTTGCTGGCACTCAGCACCCACAGCTGGTGCAGGGCCAGGCGAAGTCGTGGCCGCAGGGTGCTGCCCCGACTGCAGAGAACAGAGGCCAGCGGTCAGGGACAGGTGGCCTCCCTGGTGTCCCCCAGGGTAGACCCCTGGCATGTCCCCCTTCCCCCCCAGCATTGCCATGCACATAGGAGCACCCAGCACCGAGGGGCTGGGGCCCATGGCTTAGGCCGGGCTGGCTGTGGCCAGGCCCAGGGACAGGGACGGGGCAAAGGAGGCCGTGCTCTGAGGCTCTTACTGTAGTTTGGCCACCACCAGTTGGTCCTGGAGGAGCAGAAGACACTTCTGGCTCTTTTTCGAGCCGTGGCTGAGAGCCACGTCCGCGCTGAGCACGGCCTCATCGCTGCTGACAACATTTCTGCGGAGCAGAGAGTGATGGCTGTGAGAAAGGCCTGTGGGAGTCGGCCATGGCCGCGTGTCCCCGGGCTGTGGGGGAGCTCACCTGGAACCGAAGCAGCTCCTGGCCTGGCCCATCCTGCCCTGCTCAGGTGGGCCTCGGCCTTGCTGCAAGGCCGCGGGCCCGTCTCCAACAGAAGAGATGGGAAACAAGAATGAAATCCTCTGAAATCACTTCTTTAGAGCCTTCTATCTCCAAAATCGATCAGCAAACAGGACAGCTCTGGGCTGCTGCTGCTGCTCGCTCATGGACGCTGGGTCCAACTGACTAACGGTCCCAGCTGACCAACTGACCAACGGTCCCAGCCCAACTGACCAGCACTGGACATGGGTGGGGCCCTGGGGCGGGGCCCTGGGGGCGGGACTTCCTGCCAGGGTGGCCGCTGCTGCCTCTGCCCTGTGCATCCCAGAGCTGGACACAGCCAAGACCAGGGCTCAGCTCCCTGCAGCTGCTGCCAAGGCTTTGCCTCCTGCAGCCCTGCCTGCACGCAGCTGCCTCTGCCCCCCAGGGACACTTTGGTGCCTCCAAAATGCTCAGCCTGGGCTGCAGCGGGAGCTGCTTTATCAGCAGCCTCTTCCTCAGCCTCTGCTGCTGCAAGGGCTTCTTCCTCCTBCCCRGCTGYRGGAMTTGCYTSTTCCCCTGCACCTTCAGCTGCAGCAGCTCCCTGCCAGCCCCTTCTGCAGCCCCTGCAGGTCCCTGGGCTTGACAGCAGCTTTCCTAGTTTTTGGAAAGTTGCCAACTAAGAGAAGCAAAAAAAATGGGTTTTCTCTCATGGGGATAACAGCAGGAGCACAGTGCCAGTTCTTTGCACCTCTTTGAGGTATCCTTGGTGCCTTGAAGAATTCTTTAGTCCCCTGTAGCAATGAAAGCACATGTGATAATCGAATTGATTGGTAATCTCCCTGTGGTGCCCTGCCACATGTGTGCGTGTGAAAACCTGGATTCCCCATTCGTCTGTTCCTCATTCCGGTCTATGGAGGAAAATTCACCCAAATTCTGTGCAAACAGCAGCCCAAATGGCGAGAAGAGCAAGGCCAGTGGGTGGCTGTGCATGAACCCAGCCGTGGGCTGCCTGCTGTGTGGCCAGAAGGCTTTGGACAGCAGTACATCTTCAGTGTCCCAGCTGGAAGAACATTTCAGATATAGATGAAATGAAAATATTTTTCCAAATAGATCAAACTGTATCAAATAAAACATATTACCTTATTATAAATTTAATGATTCACTCATAACAATACATATTCTGTATTTTATTATTGTTGTGGTTTGAATCAATTCAGTGGGAGCTAAACACTCCCAAGTTCCAGCAAACCCCCTCCCCCCTCTCTTTTCTCCACCCGGGTCCTAGAGACAACCTTTTCCACACAGAGGAAAGTGAAAAGAAAAAAGGGAAAAAAACTATTTATTTTAAAAAAAATTATATAAACACAAAGGAAAAAAAAACCTGTGGAATCAGCTGTTAGATCCCAAAGCCTTTCTCTTCCCTCCTGGGAGTAGCTTCCCCTCCGGGTTCCCAGAGGGGTTCGACAGAGTCTCTCTCCGATAGTTCACTGAAGGATTTTTCTCCCTGCCGTGCCACGAGAATCCTCCAGATCCCAGATGACGAAGAGGAAAAACAAATTAGAGGAAAAAACAAGTCCAAAAAAAAAAAGCAGAAAAAAGGAGCAGTCCCAGGAAGAGCAGCTTCTTTTTCCACCGCTGATCCCGAGAGAGGGAGCCTCCCCAGAAAAAAAGTCTGTGTCTTGTCCCTTTCCCTCCCATTGTCCTTGAAGGGAGGAACATCACCAAACAAAACAGAGCAGTCTCGACTATCATGTATAGTTACAGAAAGGTTGTTTAACTTTCCTCTAACATAAGCAGATGATAGGAATACAATACTCAGCTAACCTAGGACAATTATAGAAAAAATTAAATTGGATATAGATATAAATACACTGGATCATTTCCAAAGCCCTACTGCCACACTCTCAAGATAAAGTGGAGACAGAGAACTCACACGGTATTGACTCAGTAAAATCGGGCTGACATAGGTTTCTGAACGATTTTTAACCTATGTGTGCCAGGGAAGATTAATTCAGAGAAAATGCACTCTTTTCCCATCCATTTTAGATGATTAGAAAAATGATAAATGATCAATCACTAACAGCTATATCTCCTGCCAGTGACCTAAGCTGCTTTTTGCACAAATAGACATGGGATAAGACCATGACAACTCCCCAATATAAATAATTCACAACACTGGGATTCCTAATGCTCTTCACGACCATGGATCTCATTAATTGTCAGTTCTTTCTGGCTCTGTCCTTCTAGGTCTATTTTGTTACGGTCACCTAAGATGACATTGAACATCAGTATCTTGTGAAGGTATTGGCTCAACACAACAACACACAAGGAGCGAGTGACTTTGGAATGACACAGCTGAGCTGTGCCACAGTGCCTGGTGGTTGGACATGGGAGCCATTAGGAACTGATATTCCCACAGCCCATTTCTCTGCTTGCTCAGGGACCAGTACAGGACATGTGGCCACTGGCATTTTGTCATGTCACCTAGTGACAAAATGTGTCACGACTGTCACCCACAAAGCTCTGGCCTCACTCTCTGCTGCTCTGTCTTAGCTCTAAAGAAGTAATCCGTGCCTTGGTGCTCTGTGGAGGCATCCTGGCCTACAAGCAGGGCTTAGGGCTTTTAGAGACGCCCTGCACATCTCTCCCTATCTCCACTTCCCAAGTGCAGCACTGCTGGTGGCTAAGGAACTACCAGTGAGATTCAGATGTATTTGCTCACAGACAGAAATTAGAGTTCAGGACTCCAAAGCTGTAGCCGCAAAGAGAAGTGAAATGCTCTAAGGCATCATGTTTCTTTTAGCAATTAAGAGCGAGTAGCACCTCCTTCTCTGGAAGTGCTGCTTCCCTCCTTGCCTTCCTTCTGGCAGCTGAGAAGGACAAACACTGTCCCACATGTATTTTGCAGGCTGGCACCAGTATGCACCTCTTCTGCCTTTGCAGTACAGCTCTACCCATGACCCAAAGCTCCAGCCACTGCTCACAGCAGAGGGGAAAGCCCCGAAAGCTGCAGATTATGTGGGGGCTGTTGACATTTACATCTCTCCTCCAGTGGCAGTGGCGAGTGCTCTACAAACATTCCCAAAAGTCCTAGAAACAATGAATTTCTTTTTAAGATCAGACCACGGGAATCTTCTTGTAGATAGGGCCAGGAAGTCATAGAGAGGGAGTAGAAGAAATCCTTACTTCTAGAAAATGTTACTCAGTTACTCAGACTGTTGTTTAACTGAGTTAAATTCTTGACCCAAGAGAAAAAGAACAAATACTCAATAGAATTATGAATACAGTTCCTTTTTTCTTTTATATTACAAAAGGAAGGGGCAAATTAAAGGGGGGTCTAGAGCAGGCGCTTGGGGAACTCTGTACCTTCTGAGTACCTCAGCCAATGAGGAAAGGAAGATGATGATATAGCTGGGAACACAGAATAAAACCGGCGCTGCTTTCACCAAAAATTTGAGGGACCCCATGGGAAGTGCCCATGGCCTGTCTCCTTATTCAGATAAAGTTACAGAAGTTTTCTGTTTCCTTTTTGGACGTAAATCTGTGGCACCGTGGATTAACTTTCCTGACAACAGGAAGCAGTTCGTAACGAATTTGCCATGGCAAAGGAGGATATCTTGTGGAACACTTTGAAAGCTGAGCCGTGTCTGTGGCTGTGAGAGAGAGGAGGCTGGAGGAGCAAAGCAGCAACATGGACTGCAGGCTGAAACAGCTGCTCTGAACCTTCTTATTCCTATCTCTGAACGCAAAGTGAGTAAGACAGCAACTTGTGTATGTACAAGGTGGAAACAGTGTAAGACAGGACGGAAGAAACATTATTCCAAATGTGAGCCCGGGAAAGTGTGCCCGGGAAGAGCGTCCCTCCCACAGCCCTCGGCGCTGCCTCCACGCACAAGATGGCGGCCGGGGCTGAGGGAGCCACGCACAAGATGGCGGCCGGGGCTGAGGCCGCGCCTCCCAGCGCGCTCTGCGGCCCCTCCCGGCCCAGCCCCGGCCCCGGAGCAGCGCGGCCCGGG
>NW_026625198.1:0-318 GCF_030028575.1 Malurus melanocephalus | reverse complement strand
GCAGAGAGCTTTGGCTGCCAAATATGTAAACCAGAGGGAAACAGCTGGAAAATGTTTCATTGTGAGCTTTCTTAACTGTTTAGTAGAAATTACCAAAATGAAAGTCACCAAGCACCACCTGATCCCTGCTGCCAGCTCAGTGTTGGAAAGGAGACACTGTAGAGGGATCTCAGTTAGGTGAATCTCTGTTAGACAGGTTTTTATGGGAACAAGGGCATGAATTGCTGTTACTGAGCAACCCAGACCATAAGATAGAGCAGGATGAGATAGAAGAGGATGGGAAAGAAGAGGACATGACTACAGCGGTGTAACATGTAC
>NW_026625197.1:16131-17219 GCF_030028575.1 Malurus melanocephalus | reverse complement strand
TTTCATTGTGCTGAAAAACCTCTGTGATCAGCAAATTGACTCTCTTTTCTATTAATCTGATTATTACATTTCCATTTACAAAGATTAAGTAAAATTTGGATCARCTTGCCCTGTGATTATATAAGGCAGCRYGAATGAAAAAATGGGTGGAAAGAACTTGATGCCATCCCTAGGGCCCAGAATCAGATCTGCTGTGCAAAGACCTTTGGTGGATTGACGATGATATGTGTTACTTATGGCGTTTTAAATATGCAGCACTGTGAATTTACAAAAGCAAACTGTGGAGATACTTGGCCTTGATACACTTGAAGATGTCCTTTTGACTACATGGTAGCTGTCATGTCAATTATCTCTGAGTTTAAAAAAAAAGGCCTAAAATATTAAACAGGCTTGAATATGTTTATAGATCTGCTGGAATGGTAAAAAGTTACAGGAAAATCCAAGG
The DNA here is from genome assembly GCF_030028575.1 of Malurus melanocephalus. Lineage (NCBI taxonomy): Eukaryota > Metazoa > Chordata > Aves > Passeriformes > Maluridae > Malurus > Malurus melanocephalus. The sequence continues at coordinate 16,774 of NW_026625197.1, read as the reverse complement.
GTAGTAGTTGAAACTTAGCAACTTCAGGCAGGAAATGAAGCATATTCATGCCTTTTTGCTCTCAAAAGGAATTAAACCACTCATCAGGACACTACCCAAATTATCTCCTTCAGGTTGGGATCCCTCACCTTGGTGGTTTGAGGGTTTGTGCATTCTGGGTTATCCTCCTAAACCCTTCAGATTTCTCAAACCAGTGATGTAGTGCCAATTCCATTTAAAATCACAAATCTCTATTCCAGTGTTGATGAAGTTTAATCGGTCTATTTGGTTTCTCACTTAATTTTTTAAGTCTCTGTAACAAAAAAATTCCCAATTCCAGTGAAGCTACAGGATCCTGAGCATGAGAATCAGTGTTTTATACYACCATAGAAAAGATCAAACCCCAGATTTCTATTTCCAAGGAAAACAGTAGGAAAATGTAGGAGGAAAAAATAAGTTTACTGAGATTTTTCAAAAAGAAGAGAARAGGAAGGCAGGGATTTGTGCAGTTTTGCTGAAGCTCCATGACAGCTCAACTATAGCTGTTAAGCTCTCTGGATATTTTCTCAGTGATTTGCCTGAGGCCTCCAGCAATTCTTCCAGAAGGCTGTGAGGAGATCAGGGCTTTGTCTTGGTGTGTGTAGAGGAACTGGGTTATTCTCTG
>NW_026625197.1:12434-14074 GCF_030028575.1 Malurus melanocephalus | reverse complement strand
AGAAGCACTGATGGGATGGCTGTTTTGCAGCCTCAGTGATGTCATTTTCCTGAATAATAACAAATCATTACCCACCCTTAGTTGGGTCATATGTCCTAATGAATGTGGTGGTGAATGGTTCACAAATGTGGAGCTTGGACAGGCACCACTGACCTGGGTAAAYAAGGTACTGTGCAGAAACCCTCTGGGCCCACATAATTACTGCAATTTCTCCTTAAATGATAGACCAAATATCATGGTCCCAGTGCTGTTATTCTTATTAATGACCTCAACCTCTTTTTTTTCCCCCCTTCCTGTTTGTGAAATAGTTCCAGGGGATTTTTTAGCTGCAGCCTTCTTAAAAATTATTATTCTTTATTGTGTGATTTGAAAAACAATATTGTGATTATTAGATAYGGAGGGAATTCTTTAAAAACAGCCTCAAACTGACATGAGGAAATTTTTTCCTTTTTTTTTTTCTGAACAAAATGAAGCGGGGAGAGGGAACTAAGAATTATTTTAAAAAATAAATAGGTATCGTCTTCTAGCATGCATATCTCTCAAGGCTAATTCTTTAATTTAGTGGGCCCACATTTCAGTAACATAGCTACATGAGTTTTTAACTTTTAGGCACATACATTTGTAATATGTTGATGTGTATATTGCACTGCATGATTTAGGCTGATGTGCAAGTGCTGTGCCTACATGAGCAGAGACTTAAATTCACAGCCTTGTGCAGGTTGGTCTGATCTGGGTTTACTTTTGGGACATTAGAAGGTATTTTCTGGTGCCGTCAAAGTCAAAGTGAAATGACAGGTAAGCATCAGGGGTGAATATGATTCAAGTCAAAGTGGGGTTGGAAGGCAAGGCCTTTCCAAAAATCCCATTGTTTTAATTCAACATATTGTTTGCAGAAATCTCTCACAGACTGCACATCCTTTTCTGCAAATTCTTGAACAATCAAAAGTTCTGTTCTGAGTTCATCCAGTTCCTCTGTTGCCAAATACAGCTGTGCTTGGGTTTTGTCTCTGAAACAGCAATCATCTGTTAAACAGCAGCTCTTTACCTGCTACCCATATGTGCTTCCCATGCAATTGACAATTACAGTATAAAATATATCCTCAGGGCTGAGAGCCAATAGATACACAACCACAACCATCCTTCTCTTCACAGCCTGGGGTTTGGATCTGGGTTTGTTCCTAATGAAGGGTCTCACACACAGGAAAGACAATATTGGGCATCTTCCAGTGTGTGCTTCATTCTTCTTGTGTGTTAAGAACTTACTAATAGAGGTAAAATTTGCAGGTTCTGGCTTCCATCAGCACTTTTGCCAATTCAGGCTGATTAAAAAAAATAAAAAAATCATGAGACTGATATTAAAGTCAAACAATTTAATTTGCCTGCTGACTTTGGAAACTAAATGCATCATGACCATGAGGTCTTCTCTACAAACGCAAGTGCTGGGAATGTGTTTCATTTGTTTTTTTCTCCATTGACAGCAAGATAATAATTTTGTGGATTTGGGACATGTGTTTTTCAGGTGGATGAGGAGAAAAAAAATGAAATCTTGTACAGCTTTTCAAGTGTTTTTAAGATGATGTTTTGATACTATTGTAGTTATTCACTTTCTGTGTAAGCAATGCACCAAGATAAGAAAGCAT
>NW_026625197.1:7310-8834 GCF_030028575.1 Malurus melanocephalus | reverse complement strand
CATGTGGTGGTGTGTGAGTGGTCCCCTTCTGTCCAGACTGCAGCAAAAACAAGGTTTTCCACCTTGCAGTGCACAAATAACAAATGTCTCTTGGAAAAAGATAAGAGAAAGAAGTATCCTGAGTGTTTTCCCATTGCAATCTGTGGTTCCCAAATAATTTCCCATTGCTTTTAATTCCAAAGAAATTGAATGTTTATTTTCCTTGTAGGSTTATGATTCTCATGTCAGCTTTAAAACCAGCCCTCTGGAAATACAAATGGAAGATCTTAAAAGGCTTTACTCACTGTTTAGTCTTCAGCTGCTCTGAGAAGGCTGATAATTGCCATCAGACAGGTGTCAGTTGTGTCTGCATCAGTAAAGACAAGTTTTTGAAACTTCAGCACAAAACCTGTCTGTTTGAAAATACTTCTGAAAGTACAACCTGTAAGCACTGTAAGAAAATTGAATGGTAGAAATTATTTTTTGCTACAAACCACTAAAATACAGAGGCATTCATCAGGGCAGAAATCAATTGCAAGCAAACAGCCAGATCTTGGTATTAATTCAATGACTCGTTCTTCACAATGTACCCAAAGCTAAATTAAAAAGATATTTCAACATAGTTGGGATAATATTTTAGGGATTTGATTATAATAAGTAGGGTCCTTAGTTGGCAACTTTGTCTAATTGAAAAAACTTAATTTCAGCTCTAGAAATAACAAATAATTTGCATATTCCCCCTCTCCTTTTGCAAAACATGAAGTATTGCAGTGCTTCTAAACCAGTCTATTTTTTTTAATTACTGCATCAGAAATGAGAGTGGATGTAATTCAGCTGGCAGAGCTTCCAAGCAGTGCTCTGCCATTCTGTTCACTGCATCCCCATAAATTACTGGTACCTGTGAAACAGGAATGGAGCTGCAGTTGTGACCCAATAAAGATGAGGCATAGAAATCTTTCAACTAAGTTTGCAGGGATTTGGCTGGCCATGCTCCTCAGGACTCAAACCCTTCAGCATCATTTTCACTTCTTCCCAGCTTTTAGAATCTCCCATGAAGCTCTGTTAGAGCCTGGTTGAGACTGGATCAGCTGAATCTCTGCAGGGGTATTGTCTTTATTCAGCACCTCTGGAGATGACCATAGCTCCTCTTTTATTCCAGTAGCTTAAGTCTGTGAAGCTTGCTGTCTCTTAAAATTTGCCTATATTAAGAATAAAATATTTATTTTAAGAAATGTACACAAAAGTACCTTTATTACTAAGATTTTAAGTAAGAACTCTTTTTTATGTGTGCAAAGAAAACTGAAATTTCTTTCCTGATTTGGCTTTTATGCCTTTAGGAATCCTAGACCTGGAATCTGTTCTTAACCTGAGGCAGGTCCCTGCCTGTGCCACATCACAGCTGTGTAAGCAGATGTGCAGGGACAAAGCTCTCATTGTGATCCAGACCTGCTGGCTTGACCTTTCAGTGCCTTTTTTTACTGCTCTGTGCCTGGCCCTGGTCACTCTCTCTAGTCCTGATCCTGCCCTGGGATTGCCATCCTTCAT
>NW_026625197.1:5562-6905 GCF_030028575.1 Malurus melanocephalus | reverse complement strand
GAGTGCTGTAATTCTGAGTAAGGCATCATTACCCTTTCAACACTTTTAAATTTTTCCTGGTCTCTGTAGGCAACTCACAATTCCCTGTCTCAAACATCCATATAGTAATGGACATCTGCTTTACCACTGGAAATCTGTCCAATGCCCTTCTGAAACTGATGAACTTAATTCACTGCTGAATCTCATACAGTTCACATTTTCTGTACCTTTTACTTCCGTATTGTGACACTTTAATTTTGATACCTGAAGTACCTTAGTCTTTTAGAGTCCACTGCTAGACTTTCAAACAATGTGTTCAAACATTTTTGCTTTCTTTTCACTCAGTATTTTTGAACTCCAGGTCTTCTGCAGCCTCCTTTGTGAGTTCAGTCTCTCTTTCACACTGTTATCCTCCAAGGTCAGTCTTTTAGTCTGTCTTGCTGTCAAAAATGCCAAACTCTTTTGCATTCCATAAATTATCACCAGAATACTCTGCTCATTCCCTGCCATTATATGCTTTTTTCAGATAACTCCCTCCCTTACATAACTGTGCTTTAAGGTGCTATCCATGATTACTCATGCCTGAGCTTCATTTTCTCCTTCAATTAAAACCATTAAATTGGTCAGTTAGGAAATCTATTAATTATTGCCCCTAAACTCCAGCCAAACTAGACAAGACTTCTGAATAGCAGTGAGTCAGAAAACATGGTATTTCCTGAACATGCTGGAAATTCAATTTGTGAAGTTAGTAGCTATGTCACATGCCTTTAAAGGAACATTAAAATTAACTATACCTGAAAGCTGACTGTGGGTTTGGATAATGCATCACTTTTCTGATGCTAAGGCTTGTATGACACTTGTGTGTCAGTGCCTGTAACTCTCTGATGAGGTTTTGCCTTCTTTGAGACTATGAAGAACAGATGAATAAAAAAGGGATTTTTTTGTGAATAAGAAAGTATGAGGAGAGGCAGAAAAGTCTGTCCTGGAAGAGGTATTGAGCAATTTGGGTCTCACTAAAGACAGACATCAAAGCACCAGAGAATGAGAGCTGGAACCTTGAGAGATTCAGTCACTGAAATTTGAATTGAAGGGAAAAGCACTTTGTACTGATAACATTTCAGTAGAGCTCCACAGAATGAAATTATGATGGTGTTTGCTCAAATTTTGAGTTTCTTATCAGAGGCTGACATAGAACATTTAAAACTGGCACCAACAAGGTGTTTTGAGGAGGAGGAAACTTTGTTCTTCACTCTTGAGTGGCACCTGCCAGAKCCAGTGAACTCTCGAGTTTGCTGTACATGGAGAATCAGCAAATTAAGAGGAAATGGCAGGGCATTGCATCAGTCACATAACTAAATTTCTCA
>NW_026625197.1:2925-3991 GCF_030028575.1 Malurus melanocephalus | reverse complement strand
TGTAACCTGACAGCTTTATTGAAGCAATGTGTTATGCTCCTTCTCTTTCGATTGCATCACATCACATAGGGAAAGGACTGGCAAATGGCCAGGGTAGGGTTGTGTTTCAGGGTTATTATGGGCCCAGAATGGAATGATGCTCTACACAGCCACGAGCTTATGTTGTCTCTAAAGTTTGTTGGTATCCCATTGAGATGATGTAATTTCCACATTCCTGGATCACTCATTCAGCTTATAACTTCTACTCTGAGCTGGCCTGCTTGGAAGTGTCTCTTTTGCCAGGATACAGAAAGAGCAGACACTAATTAATATGAGTTATTCTCCCTCTCACTGGTCCATTTGTGTGTTCCTTGGACTGCTCAGTTCCTACAAAATTTTGTACCTCTCAACTCTTGTGGAAGCTGAGGAACAGTGTTCTCTGAATTTGATGCAGTCAAAATGGGGGAAGAAAGAATGAAATATCAATATAAAGAATTCTGTTCATTTAACACCTCAGTTGTCTGACAAGATCATTACATTTTCTGTTCTCATTTCTCCCTTAGTATATTGAATGCTGAATTGTCAATTTATAGCTGGAGAGGTGGCGTATTTATTCCCTTCCTGCATCATATAATTCACAATGAAATCCATTTCTGAAGTAAAAAAAACCTACTGCTAGTGTGATATGAATAAGACTGGATTTAACAATTAAAATAATGCCAAAGAATGAGTTTTAACTTTTATTGCAGCTTTGTGAATGAGAGTGGAAGTGCTACTAATTTAATATCTTGCCAATTCTATGAATTTTAATGGGGTATTATCTTGTCAGCCATTTTATATCTGAGTCTAACTAGCAGTTGGACACCATTATTATAATTATTTCCCACAATTGGTAAGCTGGAAGTGGGAGTGCTTAACAGCTGGAGAGAATGCATGAGGCCTGAGGATAAGTGTTTCTTAAAGAGTTGTTCTCTTCACTCTTCAGATTACAGCCCAGGATCCTGCTGATATGTCTTGAACTGGCCATGAATCACAGTCCATCACCATGTCATTTTCTTCTGCTTCATCACCGGAAAACATTAATTAT
>NW_026625197.1:0-1565 GCF_030028575.1 Malurus melanocephalus | reverse complement strand
TATTTTGAAGTATTAAATCCATACTGTTGTGGCATTCATTAACTTGACTAGAAGAAGGAAAGTAGACTGCATTGCTACACCAAGATTTTAGTGATTTTCTGTCTTTTATTCTCCTCTCACTGTTATGGTGACTAATTACTGAGAACATGCTGCTTTTACTGGGCTCTCTCAAGGCAAGCTAATTACATGGCCCTAATTAAGTGATTTGTTATGCAGACTTAACTTTTTCCATTTCATAAAAAGTGTCTTTATAGTGTTTTGAGAATGAAAAAGAGGATATGTCTAACATAAGCACCAGGAAACCTCAAATCTTAAGATTTGTCTCCAAAGGAAAAAGAAATGGGAATATAAGACAGTTCACTGATATTTTTCTTCCTGAAGAGAGTAGGATGCTGACGCTATCCTGATGTTCTCTTTTCACATTTTTGGCTTAGTAAATTCTAATCTCTCTAAATGGAGGAGCTCACAAGAACACAACATAGAAAGAGATATTTAAATGTGCTTTAAGCCTGGTGGCATTCTCAAGAATGAGTTATTTGGGCAGTCTTTAAGAAATTACCTATTAATCTCAATTTATTTTCTAGTAGGTTCCTTACCTGCAAAACACAACTGCATTTGACATCATGTGTGCGGATTACACCTAAAGAAGACTGGGATTATCATGCATTGCGTTTTCTCCACATTTTAAAAGCCTGGGTAAAACACATGTTGTTTTGTTTTTTTAACAGCTTTTAGATCAGCGACAATACATAAACATTGAATATGAAATTATGTTCTCATTGCTGTAAGCAACTTATTCAAATCCATTTCTGTAATTAACAAGGTTTAAAATGAAATTATGTTCTTTAGAAAATGGATGATGTGATAGGACATAGCTACGGCTTCCACATCAACACACATTCCTGTAATGCCTCTATTAACACATTCATAATTTCACTCACATGTTTGCAATATAGCTAGCCTTGTCTCAAATTACTGCACACTGCACTGATGTTTCAATATTAAACACATTAAAAAAAATCAGGCACAGGCTTGAATTTACTATGAAATCTAAGTATCTGATGTGTTAACTCCATTGAAGTGATCCATGCATATCACAGACATAACTTTTTCTTTGTGAAAGAGATCTCAGCTCACAGAATGTTTTTGAATGCTTCAGTTGTTCAGCTCTTAGTGTACCATAATTTTTCATTATATATGAAAAATTACTCAGAAAATTTTATTTAATGATATTTATCACTGGTATAAGAAAATCACAATCAGTATGTCTTTATCCATTCTTCCTTGAAGCTGGAGAGAAAAGTAAAGAAGTATTCTGGAATAATGATTTATGCTGGCTGACATGATGTGTGACATGAGCATTGACACTCAGACTTTTTAAATACTGAGGATTTCTTTTCTTTAAATTCAGGCTGGAAACAGCTTGTCTGATGGGGAAAACCGGGGAAAGTATGCTTTGATGTTTTAATAAGTTAATATAATTTATTTCCATCTGTTTTTTTCCTTTTATACATCATATTCTTTCTTCCCCAAACTAAAAATGTTCTGGTTTTCTTGAGCTATTT
>NW_026625196.1:15292-17235 GCF_030028575.1 Malurus melanocephalus | reverse complement strand
TGATCCTGTTGCAAAGATGAAACAGCAAGTCTGTACAATCCATTCTCTTTCAGGAGGCTGGAAGGCACTTGGAGAAAAGGCAGAGGTGAAAGGAAAGATTTGCTTTTGGATTCTGTCTTGGGCTCCAGCACATCAGCTAGAGCTCCTTTAAATTATTTATGTAAACAAAAGAAAACAAAAATGAAAAACAAACAAAAGAAAGCCAATGGCCCCCAAAAAATCCAACCAAACCCAAACCAAACCAAAACAAAAATGAACACCAAAAAAAAACCCCGCCCACACACAAAAAAAATTAAAAAATCAAAGCAAGCAAACAAACAAAAACCACCACAACAAACAAACAAACAAACAAACAAACAAACAAACAAACAAAAATCAACCCAACCTTTTCCCACAGAACTCCCAGAAGGGAAGGTTGTCCAATCTGCTGCTGTGCCTGAGCTGACACAGTTTCCCAATGACAGGAATTTGCTGCAGCTCCCATGAGAGCTGCTCACTCACATGAACTCATCTGGGGAAGCACCTACATCACAATTAGATTTGTTTTCCACCCACACTGACAGAGGAAGCTTCCCAAAATCAGGAGGTGTCCTGCCATGCTGCTCAGATCAGAATTCCCCCAACACTGAACTCCAGAGGAAGAACCACTGTGGGTATCTCTGTCCTGCTGCCTGCAGGTATCTCCAGATGGTTTCAAACAGGTGCAGTTCTTCCTCTGGTCTGTCCATTTCCTTTTCCCCACTCTTGCACCACCAGCCAGGTCTGGCATGATTTAGATTATTACGATGATTTCTCCTCATTTCTTTCTTCTTCAGGTTGTATGAAGGACACCTGCAGCCCTTGTCCTGTCAGCAAGAAAGGATTTATCCCAGCATTAACAGAAACAGAGCTTCTTGCTAAAAATTAAGTCCTGTATGTAAGTAATGTCCCTCACTCTTTGCACACTATTTATTGTGCTTTGAATTATTTGTGCGCTTGTGAAGGCACAACCCAAAAGGCAGCTTTTGCCTGCTTTCAAGAAAGGAGAGAAGTTGGCCTGTGTTCCTTTTGTCTTTGAAATAACAAAAACAATGAAAAGAGCAACAAAAAATCCCACCATCGCTGAACCCTTCTACCACCACAGAGAGAAGCTGGAGGCACCTCCCAGGGATGATCGGGATGTTTGTCTGGGATAGTTTAAGTTGGAAGAGGCTCCTGAGCAGGAAATTTAGGATTCCGTCAGGCTCATCGTGCATTGCAGTCCCACAGGCACAGCTGCTCAGGAGGAAGGAACATATTGGTGGTGGAAATTGGGAACAGCTCTGCTTACAATGCTCTCACAGCACAGGAAAGGCTTTTATCAGGTTCTGAGCACAAGTTTTATCTCTGTCTAAAGGCTCCAATGCCCTTATGCCATCAGGGACATTATAAAGTTCTACATACATATGTTTTCAGTGTAATTAGAATAAATCCTTTTTACTCCAGCCATTCTTGCTGCAGGATGAGGAGCCATTTAAAAAATAGAAGGAATATACAAAGTGGAGGATGAACAGCTCCTCCTGCCTCTTCTGAGCAAAACAAAGCATGATATTCTCTGCTTCCTTCTGTGCACAGACCACTGCCACATTTTGGGTGGAAACATGAGCATGGCAGGGCAAAGGGCACCGTGCATGGATCCAACAGGGGTTTGTTAATCCAGTTCTTCAGAAGAGCAGGGAAACCCATCCCAGACTGCTTCAAGAGGTGAATGCAGCCCTCCAGCTATGAAAAGAAAGAAGTTGGCAGAGACCTGGATCAATTCAGTCATTGGCCTGCATTGCACCCTCCAGTATTTTTTTTTTAATGTAGTGAGAAATCCTGGTCGCTCCAGATGCAATAACTCAATACAAGTTATAAACACATTTTTCACCTAACAAATGCCTTTTCTCAGCTGGAAATATATAGGTGTTTTTTAAAAACCCTGA
>NW_026625196.1:12914-14597 GCF_030028575.1 Malurus melanocephalus | reverse complement strand
AGTATAAAAAAGACTCTACTTCCTCCTGCACAAGATCAGGAATTAGCAGATATGTTAATTTCTATACTAAAGTCACTATGTATTTGTGTTTACCAAGATATTTATTAAGGTTTCAGTAAAAAATCCCAACTTCTAGGTGAGGCAGGGTGTGTGCCCATACATCACTTTTGAAAGCTGCTCCTGTCAATGGAACACAAACCTCTCCAACCTTGCAATTAATGCGTGGGAGATGCTGGTCTAGGACACATTAAAATGTAAGTAATCCAAATTTTCATTCCGCTCTCTTCTAGGTGGTCAAATTCACTCAGAGCCTGTTCCAGCTGAAAGGCAAACTGGGTATTGACACAGCACAGGGGTTGCTTTTCAAAGGTATTTGTTTGCTGCTACTGCTGTTTGTCTTTCCATAAATTAATGTGCAGAAAACAGCATTAAGTGTTCTCCAAAACGCTGCTGGAAGAGTGTTTGTTGTTCTCATTTCATGCCTGCTCATGCAGAGGAGCTCCTGCTCTGCTGCAATTTCACCAGTCAGATGTAAGTAAACAGAGCAGAGAGGAAGGCCTGCCAAAGTCAAACACAACCTTTTCTAAAAGCGTTTGAGAAGGAACAGAGTGAGCTCAGAGGGCTGGGAGGTCTGCTTAGAGGATGGCAGATCTTGGGGTCACACCAGCTTCTCTGTGTGACAGTGATGGATGGTGCTTGTTCCACCCTAAAGACTCATTACACTTCAAATAATCTCCTTTAACTGCATGCCAGTGTGTTTGAACTCCTCTGGGAAGCACCTGCCAAATTGTGCTGACAGGTACTGAGTCAAAAACCCAAAGGGGACAGAATTTACCCTTCTGGTTCAGCATATAAACAGTCCTTCAAAACAAGGATGCATTACTATAGAATTTATTTACTTATTAGGGTTGTAATGAAATCTCTCCTGATGTCCAGCTCAGAAAGTCGATCTAGTTTTTGTTTGTGCTTGCTTATTTCTTAACTGAGCTCATATATTTATTTTCTCAGGACAGAGGATTCACAGGTCACAAGTGACCCCAGCAATAATGTGGGACTGCAAACCCGAATCCACACCATGAGACACAACGACCTCAGAAAAACTGCTGGGTTTTGAGCTCCCCATTTGTGAAAATGCAGTTTGCTGCCTGCACAGGAAATGTCTGGTAACATTAAGAACTGCAATTTGCTCATGTGCCAGAATATTAAGGTATGTAAATGCTGTTATGTCTGTAACTTAATTAAAGCAGTGAAAGTTCTGGACATACCTCAGCTTTCAGGATGTCCTCAGCAGACTGAAAATATAAGAGGTATTCAACATTTTTGATGCTGAATGGCTAATTCAAGGCATCCCATGATTTCAAACACAGTCATTTCAAAATGGGATGAAATCTTTGGAGTCAACAAATAGTCAAAGTTCTGACTATAAAACAACTTCACTAATGTTGTTAAAGCACATAAATTCCACTGATTTGGAGAGTCTTAATTTCAAAACATTTCAAGTATTTAATTAAGGTTTTCTCAACATAAAAACAACACAACATAGCAAAAAAAAAAACCCAAACCCTCATTTTTTTTGCACTATTAGAATTGGAGCGTCAAAACCTGAGGGGTCAGCTCAGGACTGATTCCTCCAAGATGCTTCACTTTTTCTCATGCACTGGACACTAAAGCTTAGGGACCTAA
>NW_026625196.1:10396-12700 GCF_030028575.1 Malurus melanocephalus | reverse complement strand
CACCAGTCAGATGTAAGTAAACAGAGCAGAGAGGAAGGCCTGCCAAAGTCAAACACAACCTTTTCTAAAAGCGTTTGAGAAGGAACAGAGTGAGCTCAGAGGGCTGGGAGGTCTGCTTAGAGGATGGCAGATCTTGGGGTCACACCAGCTTCTCTGTGTGACAGTGATGGATGGTGCTTGTTCCACCCTACAGACTCATTGCACTTCAAATAATCTCCTTTACTGCATGCCAGTGTGTTTGAACTCCTCTGGGAAGCACCTGCCAAATTGTGCTGACAGGTACAGAGTCAAAAACCCAATGGGGACAGAATTTACCCTTCTGGTTCAGCACATAAACAGCTCCTTCAAAACAAGGATGCATTACTATAGAATTTATTTACTTATTAGGGTTCTAATGAAATCTCTCCTGATGTCCAGCTCAGAAATTCGATTTAGTTTTTGCTTGTGCTTGCTTATTTCTTAACTGAGCTCAAATATTTATTTTCTCAGGACAGAGGATTCACAGGTCACAAGCGACCCCAGCACGTGCTAGAATGTTGAGATATATAAATGCTGTTATGTCTGTAACTTCATTAAAGCAGTGAAAGTTCTGGACATAACTCAGCTTTCAGGATGTCCTGAGCAGACTTTGAAAATGCAAGTGATGTTCAACATTTTTTTATGCTGAATGGCTAATTCAGGGCATCCCATGATTTCAAACACAGTCATTTCAAAATGGGGTGGAATCTTTGGAGTCAACGAATGTTCTGACAGTAAGACAGCTTCACTAATGGTATCAAAGCACATAAATGACTAAATTCCACCAATGTTGGAGAGTCTTAATTTCAAAACATTTTGAGTGTTTCATAAAGATTTCTCAACATAAAAGCAACACAACATAGCAAAAAAACCCCAAACCTCATTTTTTTGCACCATTAGAATTGGAGGGGACCTCCAGTCAAAACCTGAGGGGTCAGCTCAGGAGTGATTCCTCCAAGATGCTTCACTTTTTCTCATGCACTGGGCACAAAGCTTAGGCACCAACCAATAGCTAAGAAATTCACTATATTAGACCCTGTGATCAGGTGAATGTTTGTGTTTTTTTGAGCCCTCTAACCTGGCAGTAGTTTGGAGCAGCAGCTGCTTTGTACTCGTCTGCGGTCCAAGAGGAGGCTCCAAGCTCCTGTGAAATTTCACTGTTGTCCTCTTCCAGAGAGAAGGTATCATAGGCTATCTGAGTCTCAAACAAATGTCTTATTCCTCTGTCCTTTTTGATTGCAGCTCCTCACAACTTTAAACTTTTGATTTTGTAAGTTTTAACAAGATTTTTACTCATGTTCTAGTCCACAAAAAAGAGAAGCCTCCAAATGATACTGATTGAACATGAGCAYGTGCAGAAGGTTATGCCATCTAGCCTGAGGAATAGTTCTGGGAAGGCCTCAATGGGGTTTTTTTAGGTTTATGTTTGTTGTTTTTTTTCCCATTTAAGTTCATGTTCTCTGACACATGCCCTGGCCCATTACTTTACCCTCTAGACACTACTCTGCTACAGAACTTTGACCTCACAGGAAATTCCCTCACTTCAGCTATTGCAAAAGCTAGAAGAGCAGAAGCTGTAGAATCTTTTATGTTAATCTTTTAATACTAATCCTCTCATAATCAGGACATTTTGACTTTGACTCAGCCTTCACCAAGTGTCAATATCTAAGGGGACCCGCCTGCATTTCAGATTTGTGTGTCAGGCACACGCTGTGTTCTCTGGAGGAGCTTCCTGGCAGTGATGGGAGTGAAATGGGAATTGTGAGGGCAGTCTCAGGCCTCCTGGCAAGAACAAAGGGAAATCTGAGCTAAACACACCTTTTTGGTGCTCTGTCATGTAATCCTTCCCACTGTGAACAAAGAACCAGACAGCTGAACCCACCACACTTAAAACAACAAGGAAATTCCAAAGCTACAAGGAAATAAACATCTACAGTGATTAATTACTGCTTTCAAGTGTGACATAAAGCTTTCCTGAGTTTGCCTCAGACTACCCAGAGGATCGTGCAAACGTTGTTGATAGCTTTCTACACCTGTAACTGGATGTCATCCTTGGTGATGTTTTACTGTGTCCCAAGGCTCTGTGACCCACCCTGCACATGGAAATCTCTCATCCAAGCTGGAGATCTGCTCCTTGTGGCCACTCTCACCTCCCCAGGCACAGACAGCCTCAGCTGCAGAGAGTTTGATTTCCAAGGATTTGTCTGCTCTTTAGGAAGAGTACATACAGCATCCAGAACCTCTGCACAACTTTTTTTTTTAAATCTTTTTTGGAAATTAATACAA
>NW_026625196.1:6168-8588 GCF_030028575.1 Malurus melanocephalus | reverse complement strand
CCTTCACTTCTCAAGTGGTGCTGATTTAAGAGATGCTGAAGCACCTTTGGTGTGTCAGCCTTGGCTCATGGCCAGTCTGTCCATGCTCATGGGACAGGGGCAGGAAATGCTGGCTAAAACCAGATTGTAAAGCTCATGCTCCAAGATCTGAACAGGGAGATTGCTGATCTGTTACTGTTATGAGCACAGCTGGCTCAGGTTGAGGAGCATTACTTTAATTTGCTGCCAAAAGTAAAGATTTGGACAGTGAAGAGCAAACACTGAGCCATCTCTCCTTCTCCCTCCCCCAGGCTCAGCTTCCATCCTTCCTTGCAGAGTTCTCTCCCCTCTGACAGGGACACAGGGCAGCCTTTTGTCCTCTGTTAAAGATGTTCATTTTCTGCTGCCCTCTCCAGGCTGGATAGCCCCATTCTGTTCAAAGAGCTCTGTATTTTGGATCCTGATTGCTGCCACTATCCCAATCTTTTTCTGGTACAACCTATCCTTTTTGAGGAGGGAGGGAATGGAGTGGCTCAAAGGGCTCAAGGTCTGCACATGTAGAACATGAAATAGCAGCATGATTTTATTCTCTGTCTTCTCATAGCTTCTAATTCACTTTTTTTGGATTGTTTTCTGAGGACTGTCATGTTATGCCAGTAGCTGTCATACCCCCAGGAGTTCAATTCTCAGTAATAACAACTCCTCCCTCTGCAGGTGAGGTCAGGATTGTTCTTTTCATGACTCCATTTCTTTTAATTCACCTGCACTGAATTCTGTCTAAAATGTTTTTTCCTGCCACAGCTTTGTGCAGCTCTTTGCTGATGGTCTTCCCTGCCACTGTCAGCAAAGCATTGCAATATCATCCATCACTTTGTTGGTGAGCAGAGAATGGGCACAAATTTCAGCTCTTGATACCTTCCATGGCACAGTCAATCTGCAGAGTCACAGACAGCAGCACTTTTTATTATCCTGTTGCCTTTGCATCTGAATTTTTAGTGCATTTGTGGGCAAATACACATAAACTCCCTCTAGACCAAATAATCTCATGGAAATCATGAGAGCAGGAATAGAATTCTTCCACCTGACCTTTACAAAATTATTTCCTGTTGATCCATTGGCCTGTGAGAAAAGAAGAAAAATTTTAGGTGAGGGGTTCTCCTCTTGGGGGAAGACCTTCAAGAAGGAAAATGGAGCCAAAAAGAGAGAAACCAAAAAAAAAAAAAAAAAAAACATTGTGAAAAAAATTCCATACACTGGCAGAAATCTTACGGTTTGCACTCCAGCTCACACAGTTCAGTTTTGGGTAGTGAAAGGTCTGACTATTTTACTTAGTAATTGCTAGTTCTGGGCTGGCTTAAGGATATTTGTGTTCTTCTCAATTTGTCTTTTTGCCTTGAATATCCTCCTTGGCAGCCCCAGTGCTCTCTGTGTGATGAAAGAGGAGAGAGACAACACTTTGGTCCAGATAATCACAAGATGGTTTCTGTTTAAGGGGCTGGAAATCCCTAATTACCTTCTGCAAGATCTGTGCATCACCACTGTGGAAGGAGAGGGAGGAAGAAGAAAACTGGAGGATAGCAGCTTTTCATACTGAGATTTCTGCTCAAACCATTTAAAAAGCATTCTTTTTCATGAAATCAGAGTTCTAGCATGGCATATTTTGAGCTGTTGATGTAAATTAAATCTGATTCATCCCATTTCCTATTACATGAACCAGTACAGATACCCAGAGACAGAAGCACAGCTGGAAATCTATGATCCCTCTTCAAAATTCCCTTTAATATCCCACCTCAGGACAGTACGTTTTCACTGATCCAGAGAACCTGGGTAGTTACAGATTGGCAGCCCCAAGCACAAGGCACAGATGAAGAGAAATAAAACCTGTTAGAGATAAAAACACTCTCCCAGGCTCTTTCTGATTGTGCAGGCTGCAGGTTCACCTCCTTAAATTACTCCCAAAATAAAAGGTTGCATTTAAGACTGTGCAGTTACAGATGGAAAGAAAAGAAATGACATCTGAGGAAATGGTTCCTTCTGCTTGATTTACAGTGGAAAGCACCACTGAGCTGGGACTTTCGGTCTGGATCTGGTGTTTTAACAAAGTTCACACTCTTGCAGTGATGCTGCAATTTCCTGCTCAATCCACAGCAGACCTGGACCTTCTCTGGCCTGAGCTATTAGCCAAATTCATCAAATAAACCATGACCTGCTTCAGCTGCAAACTGTACTGAGCACAGCAGGGAGAAATGGACAGTCGGCTGAAGCAGGAATAGAATTCTGCCACCTGACCTTTACAAAATTAATTCCTGTTGATCCATTGGCCTGTGAGAAAAGAAGAAAAATTTTAGGTGAGGGGTTCACCTCTTGGGAGAATATCTTGAAGGAAGAAAATTGAGTCATTCTGGATGGTAAATGTTGGGCATCCACAGAGGGAAAAAAAA
>NW_026625196.1:3160-4588 GCF_030028575.1 Malurus melanocephalus | reverse complement strand
TGGGATTCCCAGCAGTGTTGGTCACTCCATCACTGTTAACTGTGCACCAGGAGAAATGCTGTCTTCATGACACTCTGACACCTGCAGAGTCTGAAATTCCACACTTCCACGAAAGGCAGGATTTCACAGAGAAGTGGCAGACTTCTATTTGCCTGTGTTTTGAATTATCTTAGTGTTCTCCATTATTTCTAAAGTTACTCATCCATTATAAATAATTTTTTATGGCCTTTAAGTAAATGTGTTGTTGAATCAGCCATTCCTGTGCTGCTGGATCCGAGCTCAGGGTGATGGATGTGTCCTCAGAACTGCCAAATGCACTGCAGCCTCATTGTTACTGCCCATCCTCAATTAAAAAGATGATTTTCAGGGTGAGTGTCAGAAAAGCACCTTCTACACGTGCAGGTATCTCCACAAGCAGCAATTCTCACCTGATCCTGCTCTGGACAAACGACCACCATCACCAAAACCTCCTTTGTGATAATTTTGGGAGAGGTTTGCTCAGGTGTAGCTGAGCTGTGATGGCAGTGGTGTGGAGCCCCCGGTGCAGTGGGCGCCGTTCCAGCCCCGTTTTGCAGATTCCTGCAATTCCTCAGCACCAGCCAGCATTCCCAGGTATCTCATATCTCTGATATTGAACCAAGTTACTCTTTCAAGGGGGGGAGAGGGAGGCAGGGGAAAAAAAATCAGCTGAGACTATGCCAGAACAAAACACATTTAATCCTAATTTCAGTGCAGTCTTGGTAAAGTCCTCTCAGTGCCTTGATGATCAGATGATTGCTTCTCCTGTTAAAGTTCCTACACTGCCAGAGTTTCTTTCTGTCTCCTTTTCCTAATTTTTGGAGACTGTTAAAATAGCTGACTCTTATAGTGATGGATGACTTTTGCAGGAAATCTGAAGGACGCCTGTTTTATAAAATCTCATTTAAACATGACAATTAAAAAATGCAGTTTCCCTTCTGTCTGCTTTCACTTTGATAAGTTATCTGTAACTGTGCAGGGAAAGGTGTTAATTATTCTCCAATTTTGGTTGGGCAGCATTTCTTTTCATGGGCCAGTATGAGTTTCTTACAATAACTCATCAGATGATTAACCTACCATGGCTTTTTGCCCTGCAGTAAGGGATTCTGCATCAATCCTTCTCCTTACATTTTTAAAGTTTGTCACATTTCCTGCAGGGCCTCCTATGAAAACAAAAACCAAAACCAAAAAAACCCAACAAAACAACAAAACAAAACAAAAACAAACCCAACCCCCCTCCCAAAAAATGCCAACAAAAACAAACAAAAAAAAGATAAAACCAAAATAAACCCCCAAGATTCACTCACTACCTCTACTTCACCTTTCCAAAAGTGATCTTTGTTGCTGGACATAAGTTACAGCTCAGTTTTTGCTGAATAATATTTAATCCAAAGTCCTTTTACTTCCCAA
>NW_026625196.1:0-1652 GCF_030028575.1 Malurus melanocephalus | reverse complement strand
GATTTTTGTTTTTGAGGGAAGAAAGTCTCTTCTTACTGGTTTGGTTTTATCTTTCAAAATATTTGAKGGGTTCCTTGCCAAAACAATCAAATAAGCAAATAAATAATCTTCATTCCAGGAAAAAAAGAAAAAAAATACCCAAAAAACAAAAACCCCAATCCTTATCAACTCCACTTCTCAAAAATATTTAAGGCCTAATAAATCTGGGTGTATATTTATATTATTCACACAGTAAATCCCCAAGCTCCACCCTTAGCACCAAAATGTTCATTCAGACCTCCTCTTGCAGAAATGTGAATAATGAAGAGAGTATTCTGTTTTAAGCCACACAAACCCCAAGGAAGTGACTGCAAGCCCATGGTTATTAGTTACAATAGAGATGAAATTTTGCAAAGATGAGATTTTGCAAAGCTGAATTTTTGAAAGCTACACCTTCAGCTCATGAAGCTGTACCAGGTCCCAAGATTTCCCTCACAGAAGCAGAAACCTGGTTGGTCTGAGAGCAGAGTTTGGTCCAGGAGTTGCACCAAACATTTTACAGAGCCACCCTGTGCACCAAAGGAGAGCACATATAAAATATTCTTCAGGATTTCTGCATATCAATCTGAGAATTTAAAGTTTTATTTAGGAATCCAGAATTTTTTATCTTCATGACAAGTTTTGTGTGTGTGTAGGCAGAGGTGGGTGAACCATATAAAGCATAATATGGCTTTAAAATTGATGCTTTTAGCTAGAATACTTTGTAGCTTCTGTTCACAAATAAAAACACACTGCTTTGTCAATAGAACATGATTACATTTTTATAGCAGCTTTTTGTGTGTTTCCATTTTTCTCACCAATCCCAGGATCCTAATTTATTATCCACCTTGAAGAAATTCCCATCTGAATGCCATTTTTTTTCATGCTACTTCCCATTCTCTGAGCATCAGTCACAGCCAAATTTCCTCTGCATCAGGTCAGAATATCAGGCCTCAAACTTGACTGCAGCACACATTCCTGTTTGCAAGGCAGCTGCTGCCAAAAAGTTGAAGTTGTCATTTGCTCCTGGTCTAGAAGGATGTGAGGGCTCCAACCATGGATGATGCCTCATAACCTGAAAGGAGCAAATTAACCTTCACCTTAAAAAAAACAATTCCTGCCTGTTTTTCAGTTATTACCATTTATGACACAGTGTCACACAGAAAAGCCAAGCAAGCTGAAATTGTTCACAAAAGATGAGAAATAAAGAGGTTTTTACATTCAGAACACACCAGGGATTGTCCCAGCTATCTTTTCCAGCACAGAGGGACACAGAAACAAATCAGCCTTTGAGAAATCCTGCACAAAACTTGATCAGGACCTGTGCAAGCACAAACCTCCACTTCGATGACAGGGGGATAATATTGCACACACACACACCAAAAAGCATGATTTTCCACAGAGCAATTAATGAAGGGGTGTCATCTTTCTTCAGAAGTCACAAATCTGCTCCTTATTTTCAGTGAAGTGTTTTCAGCCTTAATAATCTCTCTTGAAGAAGAGGTCAGGAAAAGAAAGATGCTCCAAGACTCAAAACATCATTTCGGACATTATTTTGGAATTATTCCCAAGTGGGGATTAGGGACCCAGAAGGATCTTAACCAGTTTGTGTTTCCTTACACAGAAACCTCATC
>NW_026625195.1:16026-17547 GCF_030028575.1 Malurus melanocephalus | reverse complement strand
GTACCAGGCAAGGCTGGGATGGATAGGGCAGGGTGGTTCAATGTTGGAAGCGTTGAAATGAGGAAAACGTTTCCTTCTTTGTCATCTCTCATTTTATTAATTCTGCTTATACTCAGAATGGGATGTGGAAATCAGACAGAACATTGCAAACATTCTCAGCTTTGTATGATCAGAGGAATGATTTGCCACTCAATTCGCTTCAATGGTTTTGGGGAATTTGGAAATAAGATGGAAAAAATCCAATATCATGTGCTTCTGATAAACAAATGTTTCTTTGTTTCTCCATCTHTCCCATTCACTCCCCTCTGTCTCCCCTTGGTATCCCCTGAGCTKCCTGTCCAYACCACCRTGGATCTGGCTCCAGATRTTCTGGGCCAAGGAGCCCCTGGGTTGGGGGAACAGCTCTGCAGTGCAGAGGTGAAGGGAGCTCGAGGTGACAGCTGCAGGGTCAGTGCCAGGACAGGTGAGCACAGGGGAGGAAAGGCCATGGCAGGGAGGGATCATCTGAACACCCCTCACCAATGTCCCCAATTGTGGAAAGCAGTGGCACCGCATATATTTTGGGAGTTGGTCTCTTTTCCCAGGTTGCAATTTKCAGGACCATAAGAAATTGTCTGAAATAGCAGCAGTAAAGGATTCTTTTGCATATTAGAAATAATGTCTGCAGAAATAGTAATGATGGTTTGGGACAGTCTGCCCAGGGCAGTGCWGGAGTCACCATTCCCAGARGGATTGAAAAGATGTGTGGATTTGGCACATKTGGACATGGGTTAGTGSTGGGCTTGGCAGTCCTGGCTTGATGGTTGGACTCGGCAATCTTTGAGGTCTTTTCAGACATGAATGATTCAATGAGTCTAAGATTCTTGGGAGGGAAAGTGTTCWGTGAAACAGAGAGGGTCCCCCACTTGCTCCCATGGGCACATGAACACTGACGTGGATGAGAAGAGAATTTGTCAATCCCTAATGCCTSGTTTGCTTTRCACAGAGGGAGAGGACACTGCCTATGATGGAGCACCAGACTCCCTGAGATGGGCAGAGTGGCCAGGACACTCTGCGTACTCCCTGTGAGTGAGCAGAATTGGATATTTCCACACCAAAATTGGGCATTTTATGAGGTCACCCAACACAGGAGCTGAATGGCCTCCTCCTTTTGCTCCTGGCTGCTGGGACAGGGTGTAGACCAGCACAGCTCCCACACAGGCACAGCAGGGAGGGTGGTGGCACTGGAACAGGACAAGGAGGAGCAGCAGGGACAGCTCCTGTGGGTCACCAAAGCAATGTCCACTCAAGGGAGATAACCGTGAGCACAGTTCTGCAAACAAAGCCATGGCTGCCAGGGACAGAGGATATCAGGGAGTGGCAGCACCAGCACAGGGATCCCAATTCACGTAAAAAAGGAGAATCTGCTGGGCAGCTCCAGCATGGGCACCCCAAACAGCCTGGCCCTGCAGGCACTGACAGGCTCAGCGTCCCCAAAGCACGGCCAGGCAGGAGCATCCCCAGGGACACACACGCTGCTCA
>NW_026625195.1:9663-11448 GCF_030028575.1 Malurus melanocephalus | reverse complement strand
GCACTTATGGAGAAACTGTGGAAGATCTGGTGAGAGAATATAGAGGGTTGTGCTGCAAGATAATAWAGGGCTGATGGATGAAGGACACCTTCCCCCTGTCTGTCGGTGTGTGAGGTCAATGCTGACAGTGAATCAGTCAGACCATATGTGGTGGTTTTGCTTGGTCCAGCTTTTTAGTGGTRRGGGATGGGACCACAAAACCACAAAGATGGCTCCTGTGAGAAAGTTCTTGAAGCTTTCTCCATCATGTCCAGCAAAGGATCCCTGCCCACTGTGTTKTAGGGCYAATCTCTGATGGCTCTGAGGGTGATGGACARGCTGCTCTGGCCAGGTCTGGGCCAAATCAGAGATGCTGGTTACATCTCTGTAATAACATATGGTCTCATATTTAAGAAGAATTGAAAACAAGTTTAGTTTGCAGCAGCTGCCATTAGCCTTTAGTTTTGCACCCTCCTGCAAAGGGGAGGATACAGTGGGAGGRTGAGATGTGAGAAAAATKGAGACACAAGTTCAGGRAGATGGAGGAGGAGGAGAAGGTGCTTTGCAAGCTRTGGTRCCRAYYATGGAGGAAAAYRAGCTGWTCCTGGGGTGACTGTGTCCAGTTGGAGACCCAAGATGTAAGCAGCCCAGCCTTGGAGGRCTGATCAAAGCTGTGGGGGTGGTGGCCCAYGCCTRGAGTGAATGAATGCCTGGAGGGAGTTGTGTTAGGACTCAGGAGTAAAGTTTTGCTCCTGGTTTGAGTATGGAGCCAGGTGGCCTTGGAGGATTGCTTCCTTCCCTGTGGATGAGGTAAAGAAAAAAAATCCCATGCCACCAGCAGTGATAAACTGTCTGTTCTTGGGAAAAGAACCTCCACAGGCTGAAGCGAGATAAGAACTCTTCTCATATGGTGGTGGAAGACAACCATAGTGATGGACTGAGCAGAAGAACTCCCATCCCTGCTCCCGCTGCGAGCAGGAAGGTGGGAGGGGTGGGGAGCAAACTGGGAGAGAAACGGGTGTCTTAAATAGTCAGGTTTTTTTTTTCTCATAAATTTACTCTCTGCCTTTGTTTTTTCCCCTCCCCTTTATGTGGTAGTATTCCTAGTAGTTTTAGATAAGAAATCTTTTTAGCAACTGAGGTTTTTAAGCCTGTAYGACTGTTCATGGAGCATAAAAATCTTTCTCTAAATTCGTTATCTAAAAGCCATAAATCTTGGTGTTGATTGGGGGTTTGTTCACCTCTCTACTTCTCCTACAGGTGCGGGGGAAATGTCCTGGTTGTCCTGGTGTTCAACCAGGCTCCAAACCATGACACCCTAATACCTGGTTTGCTTTGGACAGAGGGAGAGGCCCCTGCCATTGGAGCAGAGAGCATTGTCACCCCAGACTGCCTGAGATGGGCACAGAGGCCAGGACACTCTGCTTACTCCCTGTGTGTAAACAAAATTGGATATTACCACAACAATATTGGACCTTTTACACAGGTCATTGAGGTCCAGGAGCTGAATGTCTTCATCTTCCTGCTCCTGGCCGCTGAGACAGGGTGGGGAGCAGAACAGATCCCACACAGGCACAGCAGGGAGGGTGGTGGCACTGGAACAGGACAAAGGAGGAGCAGCAGGGACAGCTCCTGTGGGTCACCATGGCCATGCATGATCAAGGGACAGAGAACCAAGCACAGTTCTGCACATGAAGAKGTGGCTGCCAGGAACAAGGGACATCGGGGAGTGGTAGGACCACGACAGGGATCCCAATTCACAAAGGAATCATTTGCAGGGCAGCTCCAGCCTGGGCACCACAAAGA
>NW_026625195.1:6211-7573 GCF_030028575.1 Malurus melanocephalus | reverse complement strand
TCTCAGTGCTGGTGGGTGGGACCGGCGCCAATTGCTGCTGGCACAAGTGCCCTGAGCCAAGCCGAGAGTGCCCCACGAGTGTGGGGGTGCTGGGGCTGGGGCTGAGGGGCCTCCTGGGGCTGTTGCAATCATCACMRTTATCCSCACGCAACACCTCTTGTGACACCCATGGCAAACGGGCACTAGGGTAGGTTAGGAGAGGGCAGGGATGGACAGGGCAGAGTGGTTCATGCTCGGAAGAGTTGAAATGAGGAAAATATTTCCTTCTTTGTCTTCTCTCATTTGGTCAATGCTGTCAATACTCAGAGTGGGATGTGGAACATCAGACAGAATATTGCAAACATACTGAGCTTTGTATGGTCAGAGGAAAGATTTTCCACTCATTTCACTTCAACAATTCTGTTGGGGAGTTTAGGAATCAGATGGAAAAGATCATATTTCATATGCTCTTGAGAAAAAAAAAATGTTCCACTTTTTCTCCATCTTTCTATTTGCCTCGGCTCTCTCTGCCTCTGGTGATCCCTGAGCTTCCCGTCCACACCACCATGGATCTGGCTCCAGATGTTCTGGACCAAGGAGCCTCTGGGTTGCAGGAACAGCTCTGCAGTGCAGAGGTGAAGGGAGCTTGAGGTGACAGCTGCAGGGTCAGTGCCAGGACAGGTGAGCACAGGGGSAGGAAAGGCCATGGCAGGGAGGGATGATCTGAACACCCTTCACCAAACTCCCCAGTCTGGAAAGCAATGGCAGCGCAAACATTTTGGGAGTTGGTCTCTTCTGTCCAGTCGCAATTTTCTGAAGAAAAAATGTCAGAAATAGCACCAGGAAAGGATTCTTTTGCGTATTAGGAATAATGTCTGAGCAGAAATGGTAATGATGGTTTGGGACAGGCTGCCCAGRGCGGTGCTGGAGTCACCATTCCCAGAAGGATTGGAAAAGCGTGGATTTGACACATGTGGACATGAGTTAGGGCTGGGCTTGGCAGTCCTGGCTTCAGAGCTTGACTTGTCAATCTTTGAGGTTTTTCAGCCATGAATAATTTTATGAGTCTATGATTATTGGAAGGGAAAGTTTTCAGTGAAACAGAGGGGGTCCCCAATTATTGCCATGGGCACATGAACATTGACACACAGAGGAAGCGGATCAGTCAAACCCTAATGCCTGGTTTGCTTTGCACAGAGGGAGAGGGCTCTGCCTTTGATGGAGCAGAGAKCATTGTCACCCCAGATTGCCTGAGACTGGCAGAGGCCAGGACACTCTGCTTACTCCCTGTGAGTAAGCAGAATTGGATACATCCACAGCAAAAATGGGCTTTTATTCTGAGGTCACCCAACTCTGGAGCTGCATGGCATTATGCTCTTGGCT
>NW_026625195.1:3876-4785 GCF_030028575.1 Malurus melanocephalus | reverse complement strand
CAGGGCTGCAGAGGGGACACCAAGGCAATGGGGACATGCAGGAGCCCAGGTGGGGCAGGAGCCTGGGCTCTGTGCTTCACCAAACTGCAGAGGGGCTGCCTCCAGCAACAGCAAATGATGTTTCCTCACCTTATCTCGTAAAAACAATACTTTTGTCTGTGGTACCCCGCAATGCCTGGGGTAATCCACAAAGTCTCATTCTATGGGAAATCGATGACCTAAGAGAATTCGTCCCCATCACCTCCCTCACAGCTCTTCCAAATTCTTTTTCCCAGGACCTTGACCACAAACCTGAGGCACCAGCTGCCAATTCATTCCTGATAAATAGCCAGTGGAATTTGGGAAAGGCAGATAATATTGCTATTGAAACTGAAATTATGGAAATCCTGAAAGTGTGGGAAYGATCTGT
Source organism: Malurus melanocephalus (assembly GCF_030028575.1). Lineage (NCBI taxonomy): Eukaryota > Metazoa > Chordata > Aves > Passeriformes > Maluridae > Malurus > Malurus melanocephalus. The sequence continues at coordinate 4,376 of NW_026625195.1, read as the reverse complement.
ACTGCTGTTGGAAACAAATCTGCTTCTTCTTTTCCTTTGGAAAGTGCCCATTCCCCCAACAAAAGAGATSTCGGCTTCCTCCTGCAGCATCAGAGGAAGTCTCTCCACTGCTTCAGACATCTCAGGTCCACCTTCCACATGTTCTGTGTTCTCAGACTCACATGAAGGCTTTTATTCTCTTTCCTATCCATCTCTGATGGACAAATTTTACACGCGGATACTTCCAGCAGTTTGTCCTTTAGGACACTCTGCTCTTCTGGGATTTGATCTGAGAGCCTGAGTGGGCAGGATTCCATAGGGACCCCAAACTCACCTTCCTGGTGAAGGTCTGAGTGTTCAGGGAACACCAAACCCAACAGGAATCGCTGTGTCCAGATGCCCTTGGGGTCAGGAAATGCTGCTTTGCGCCAAACACTCTGGATTTATCTCAGTGCTGGTGGGTGGGACCGGCGCCAATTGCTGCTGGCACAAGTGCCCTGAGCCAAGCCGAGAGTGCCCCA
>NW_026625195.1:0-899 GCF_030028575.1 Malurus melanocephalus | reverse complement strand
CTCTTATTTCACTTCAACAGCCTTGTCGCACGGGTTTGGAAATTAGATGGAAAAAATATAGCTTTAGGTTTAGCTGTGGGAAGGAAAGGCCATGAAAGGCAGGGATAATGTGAACATTCATTGCTCACCAAACTCTACAGGTCTGGAAAGCAATGGCAGGGGAAGCCTTTTTGGGTTTTGTCTCTTCCCCCAGGTAACAATTCATAGGACTTGGTCAGGAAATGATATCAGTTTTTTTGAGGAAGGATTAGAATAGATCTTGGGATCAACTTCTTCACTTGAAAAGGAGCTGGCACAGGCTGCCCAGGACAGTGATTTATTTGCCATATCTGGAGAGCTTTAAGAGCCATGCACATGTGGCAGTTGGGCACCTGGGTTAGTGCTGGSCGTGGCAGTGATGCGGGAATGGTTGGATTCAATGATCTTAGAGGGCTTTCCMAATATTAAGGATTCTACAAGAGAAAACCCTTTTCTGAAACAGGCAGGTGCCTCAGCAGCTCCCACACTCAGGAGTACGTGGACACTTACAGGTATTGATCCACCTGCGGAACTAAGAGCCTCAGGTTTGCTTTGTAGACAAGGAGATACCCCTGCCTTTCATGGAGCAGAGGAATGTGATGTCAGGCTSCCTGAGATGGGCAAAAAAGAACCACCCATTTATTCTCTGTATGTGAAATTTTGGGAATTTCAATCCCATGCTCAAACGGAGTCGTTTCTGAGGTGACCCACCCAGGAGCTTCATGGCTTCTTCCTCCTGCTCCTGTCTGCTGGGACAGGGTGTGCAGCAGCACAGCTCCCACACAGGCACAKCAGGGAGGGTGGTGGCACTGGAACAGGACAAGAAGGAGCAGCAGGGACAGCTCCTGTGGGTCACTATGGCCGTGCACGATCAACGGACA
>NW_026625194.1:18479-19957 GCF_030028575.1 Malurus melanocephalus | reverse complement strand
CCGGGCAGTGTCCGCAGCTGCTGCCAGGGCCGTGCCAGGGTTGCCGGGGCTGCGGGCTCTGTGTACCCAGAAACAGCCTTTGATGTCAGGGCCAGGAATGCGCCCGGCTGCGCTCGGCCACCGAGAGGGGACAGCGCTGCCAGGGCCACCGGGGCTGATGGGGACACCAGTGCTGCTGGGGCCACTGGGGTTACCAGAGCCACCAGGGCCATCAGAGCCACCGGGGCTGCCAGGGCTGCCAGGGCCACCGGGGCTGCTGGGGCTGCTGAGGCCACCGGGGCTACCAGGGACATCAGAGCCATCAGAGCCACCGGGGCCACCGGGGCTGCTGGGGCTGCTGGAGTCACTGGGGCCACCGGGGCTACCAGAGCCACCAGGGACATCAGAGCCACCGGGGCCACCAGGGCCACTGGGACTGCTGGGGCTGCTGGGGCCACCAGGGCTACCAGGGCCACTGGGGCTACCAGAACCATCAGAGCCATTGTGACCATTGGAGCCACTGGGCCACCAGGGTCACCAGTGCCACCAGGACTGCCGGGGCCATCAGGGCCATCAGAGCCATTGGGCCACGATGGCCACTGGGGTCATCAGAGACATTGGGGCCACCAGGGCTGCTGGAGCCACTGGGGCCACCGGGGCTACCAGGGTCATCAGAGCCATCGGAGCCACCAGGGCCACCGGGGCCATCAGAGCCATTGGGGCCACCAGGGCCACCAGGGCCACCAAGGCCGCTGGGGCCACTGAGGCTACCAGGGCCACCCAGGCTACCAGAGCTACCAGGACCATCAGGGTCACCAGGGCTGCCGGAGCCGCTGGGACCACCAGAGCAATTGGGGCCACCAGGGCCACCCAGGGTCACCAGTGCCACCAGGACTGCCAGGGCCACCAGGGCCATCAGACCCACCGGGGCCACCAGAGTCACCAGGGCCACTAGGGCCACCAGAGCCATTGGGGCCACCAGGGCCACCCAGTGTCACCAGAGCCATCAGAGCCACTGAGGCCACCAGGGCCACTGGGGCCACTGGGGCCATCAGAGGCACTGGGACCATCAGAGCCACCAGGGCCACCAGGGCCACTTGTCCCCAGGCCGGAGGTGACAGAGGTGACAGAGGTGACAGAGGTGACAGAGGTGACAAATCCCGACCCCTCCCCAGCCAGGACAGGGCTCAGAGCTGCGGGGAAAATCCCGCAGGAAACGGCGCAAAAACCACGGGACGCGCGTGGAAAATGGGATGGGGCGGGTCAGGAGCTGGGCTGTCCCCAAACGGGACAGATGGCACGGCCACAGTGTCCCCAAGGTCCCCAACCCCCTCGGCTGCCGCTCCGGGATGGATTCCAGCGCTTTCCAGAAGGTTCCCACGGCCCGGCCGGAGGGTGTGGGGGTGGAATGTCCAGTGAGCTCCCCTGGGATGGACAAACGCTGACCGGACAGACAGAGCGGGGAAACTGAGGCGTCAGTGCGGACACTGAGACTGGGG
>NW_026625194.1:15274-16934 GCF_030028575.1 Malurus melanocephalus | reverse complement strand
CCCAAAGTGGAGCTCTCCGGGGCTCCCAAGGATCCAGAGGGAGCTCAGGGTTTCAGGGAATTGGGGCAGGGGATGCTGACCCCAAAGCTGAGCTGCTCTGGGGCTCTCAGGATCCAGATGGAGCTCGGGGTTTCAGGGAATTCAGACAAGGGACGCTGACCCCAAACCCGAGCTGCTCCGGGCCCTCCCCGTGGGTTTTTTCCATCATTCCACTCGCAAATGGAAGAATCCTGTCGTGTCCAAAGCGATTTGTCCATAAAACCCTGATGGATTCACCCCGATCCTACCCCAAAGCTCCGCTCGCTTCTCCCCCGGCCCCGAGCGGATTCCTGGCTCTGCCTGTCCCAGGGAGCCTTCCCCGGAAAAGGAGTTAATTGAGAATAATTAATTAAGGGGAATTTTCTGAAGGAAAAGGAAGGCAGATGGAAAAGCGCAGGTGTTTCCCTGCGCCCTCCACGGCAGCTCTGAAATCCCTCCTGAGGGAAAATGCAGCCCTGGACCTAAAAACACAGTCTGGGCACAAAAGAGCAACTCTGGGTCTAAACTGCAGCCTGGACCCAAAACCAGACTGGACTAAAGAACAGCACTGGGCCCAAAAAGTCAGATCTGGACCCAACAAAGCAGATCTGGACCCAAAACCAGCCTGAACCCAAAAAACAGCCTGGACCCAGAACACAGCCTGAACGCAAAAAATCAGATCTGGACCCAAAAAAGCAGACCTGGACTCAAAAACAGCCTGGACCAAAAACCATCTCTGGACCCAAAACACAGGGTCCAAACTCTAGGCCCAAAGAAGCAGCCTGAACCCAAAAAAGCAGATCTGGACCCAAAACCAGCCTGGATTCAAAAAAGAAGATCTAGACCCAAACCATCTCTGGACCCAAAAAAGCAGATCTGGACCAAAGCCCAGCCTGAACCCAAAAACCAGACAATCCAAAAAAGCAGATCTGAACCCAAACACCATATCTGGACCCCAAAAAAAGCAGCCCTGGACCAAAAACCATCCCTGGCCCCGAGCCCAGCCTGAACCCCAAAACCAGCCTGAACCCAAAAAAAGCATCCTGGACCTAAAACCCATCCCTGGCCCCAAAAAACCATCCCTGGCCCCAGACCCATCCCTGGCCCCGAGCCCAGCCTGAACCTAAAAACCAGCCTGAACCCAAAAACAGCGGACCTAAAAACCATCCCTGGACCCCAAAACCAGCCTGGACCCAAAAAATCAGATCTGGACCCAAAAAACCACTCCTGGCCCCAAAAAAACCATCCCTGGCCCCAAAAAACCATCCCTGGCCCTGAGCCCAGCCTGAACCTAAAAACCAGCCTGAACCCCAAAACCAGCCTGAACCCCAAAACCAGCCTGAACCCAAAAAAGCAGCCTGGACCCAAAAAACCACCCCTGGCCCCAAAAAACCATCCCTGGACCCAAACCCATCCCTGGCCCCAGACCCATCCCTGGCCCCGAGCCCAGCCCAGCCCTCCCGGCTCAGCCTCCCGCGCTCCCCGAGCCAGCGGGTGCCAAACGCAGCCTTTGATGTTCCATCGAGCGGCTCCAAAACAAAGATTGGCCACGGGAGATAAAAACCCCAAACAAACCTCGCCACGGGACACATCCGGGAGATAAAGTGGGAACGGATTCCGTTTCCACGCAGGAAAAACCGCG
>NW_026625194.1:9938-11129 GCF_030028575.1 Malurus melanocephalus | reverse complement strand
GCGGGGTTGACGAAGAAGATGCGCGTGTCACCCGTGGCCACCTGATTGTCACAGATCTGCGGGTCCCCGAAGCCACCGATCACCACCTTGTTGCCGCCGTCCTGCAGGATCTCGTGGCTCACGATGTCCTTGCCCTTCAGGTAGCGCCAGACGCGAACCTGCGGAGGGAGGGGACGCGTCAGGGGGTTTGGCTGGTTCATGGGCTTGTGATTCACTCTGGGCTCCCATTTTCCTTCCTGGGCTCATGATTTCACTCTCTGGGTTCCCATTTCCCGTTCCTGGGCTCCTGTTTTCATTTCTGGGCTCCCATTCCTGTTCCTGGGCTCCTGGTTTCACTCGCTGGGCTCCCATTCCTGTTCCTGGGCTCCTGATTTCACTCTCTGGGCTCCAATTCCCATTCCTGGGCTCCTGTTTTCATTTCTGGGCTCCCATTCCCATTCCTGGGCTCCTGATTTCACTCTCTGATTTTACTCTCTGGGCTCCCATTCTCATTTCTGGGCTCTCAATTTCCTCCCGGTGCTTCCATTTTCCCTTTTTGGGCTCCCATTCCCATTCCTGGGCTCCCATTTTCCTTCCTGGGCTCCTGATTTCACTCTCTGGGCTTCTGTTCCCCATTTCTGGGCTCTCAATTTCCCTTTTGGGCTCCCATTCTCATTTCTGGGCTCCCATTCCCGTTCCTGGGCTCCTGATTTCACTCTCTGGGCTCCTGTTCTCATTTCTGGGCTCCCATTCCTGTTCCTGGGTTCTCAACTTCCCTTTTTAGGCTCCCATTCCCCTCCCTGGGTACCTGTTTTCCTTCCTGGGCTCCCATTTTCCCTCTCTGGGCTCCTGTTTTCACACTCTGGGCTCCCATTTTCCATTTTTGGGCTCCTGTTCCCTTCCCTGGGCTTGAACGAACCATTCCCAGATTTTACCCCACTGGAGAACGAACCATTCCCAGATTTTTTTTGTATCCCTGGCTCCAGAATTCCAGCTCAGAGAATGCAAACCCCGAGATCTGTGATGAATCCCGGAGTTTTCTGCACCCCTGACTCCAGAATTCCAGCTCAGGAAATGCAAACCCTGTGATCTGTGATAAATCCTGGGGTTTTTTTTTTCAGCCTTGGCTCCAGAATTTCAGCTCAGTTAACACAAACCCCATGATCTGTGATCAATCTCAGGATTTTTTTGCAGCCCTGACTCCAGAACTCC
>NW_026625194.1:5014-7643 GCF_030028575.1 Malurus melanocephalus | reverse complement strand
AAAAGGTTCTTCCCCCAGAGCACGTGGGGCACCCAGGGAACGGTGCCAGAGCTCCGGGAGCTGCCAGGCGGGGATTGTTGGGATGCCTGTGCGGGATAAAAGCCGGACCCTGATCCCTGCGAGGCCCTCCCGACCCGAACCCATCCAGGACTGCCCGAAAAATCCCTGAGGAGCTTCCCCGGCCCTGACCCCGGGGCACCCGCGAGGGTGTGAAGGGCACAGGGCACAGGGCCCCGGCCCTGACCCCGGGGCACCCGCGAGGGTGTGAAGGGCACAGGGCACAGGGCTTGCCACTCCGAGGGCTTGATGGGCACAGGACACAGTCCCGGGCTCGCCAGCCCTAAAGTGTGAATGGCACAGGGCACAGCCCCGGGCTCGCCAGTCCCAAAGGTGTCAATGGCACAGGGCACAGTCCCGAGCTCGCCACGCTCCAAGTGTGAATGGCACGGGGCACAGTCCCGAGTTTGCCATCCCTGAAATGTGAATGGCACGGGGCACAGTCCTGGGCTTGCCATACCCGAAGGTTTGATGGGCACAGGGCACGTCCCGGGTTCACCAGTCCCAAAGGTGTCAATGGCACAGGGCACAGCCCCGGGATTGCCATGCTCGAAGGTTTGATGGGCACAGTCTTGGACTCGCCACCCCGAAGGTTTGATGGTTACAGTCCTGGACTCGCCACCCCCAAATGTGAATGGCACAGGGCACAGTCCCGGGCTCGCCACCCCCAAAGGTGTGAAGGACACCCCCAAAGGTGTGAATGGCACAGGGCACAGTCCCGGGCTCGCCACCCCCAAAGGGCACAGGGCACAGTCCCGTGCTCGCTACCCCGAAGGTTTGATGGACACAGTCTTGGACTCGCCAGCCCCAAAGGGCACAGGGCACAATCCTGGGCTCGCCATCCCTGAAATGTGAATGGCACAGGGCACAGTCCCAGGGTCGCCACTCCGGGGGTTTGATGGGCACAGGGCACAGTCCCGGGCTTGCCACCCCCGAAGGGTACAGGACACAGTCCCGGGATCGCCATCCCTGAAGTGTGATGGGCACAGGGCACGGTCCTGAGCTCGCCAACCCCAAAGGGCACAGGGCACAGTCCCGAGCTCGCCAGCCCCTAAATGTGATGGGCACAGGGCACAGGGCACAGTCCCGGGCTCGCCACCCCCAAAGGTTTGATGGGCACAATCCCGGGCTCGCCACCCCCAAAGGGCACAGGGCACGGTCCTGAGCTCGCCAGCCCCAAAGGGCACAGGGCACAATCCTGGGCTTGCCATCCCTGAAATGTGATGGGCACAGGGCACAGTCCCATGCTCGCCACCCCCGAGGGTGTGAATGGCACTGGGCACAGTCCCGGGCTCGCCACCCCCAGAGGGCACAGGGCACAATCCCGGGCTCTCCAGCCCCTCCCGCTCCCCAGCTGCTCCTCCGCCCTCCTCCCCGGGCTGGAGCCGCTCTCTCCCCGCAGTCAAGCCCAGACACCTTCCCGCAGCCCCACCTCCCTGTGCCGCTGCTGCTGCAGCCCCGGGGCAGCTTCTGGAGGAGCCGAGCGGCAGCCGGGCCAAACCCCAGCCCGACAAAGGAGACAAAAGCGGGGAAAAAAAAACCCAAAAAACCTCCCCCGAGGCCTGCGCTGGAAGGTGCGAGCGGGGCGTTTTCACAGCTCCACTTTTGGGGGAGAAAAGATGAATTTCACACCCCCTTCGTTCTGCAGCATTAATTGGCGTTAATTAGCATGGCTCGCCCAGCTCCGAGCCAGGCCACGGGAACGGCGGAGTCCGGCGGAGCCTCACCCGCCCTGCCCCGCCGAAATGAGGGGATGCGGAGGCTCCAGAGCCCCGGTAATTACCTGCGGGCCATCCCATTCATCAGCGGCAGCAATTAAGACTTTGTCACCGCTGACTCACCGGCGCAAAGGGAAGGCAGAGAGAGAAAAAGTTGGGYTGGGATCTGTTTGAAGGAGGACCATGCCCCTGGAGCGCTCTGATTTTTCCAGGGAGAGCAGAAAATTCTGGATTTTGGGGGTTTTTAGGGCTCCGGGGAAGCGGAGGAGGAGCGGCATCAACTTTATCCGGGTGGATCGTTGCAGGGATGTGTTTTAAGGGCAGCAAAAAATTAATAATTAAAAAAAAATAAAATAAAAGGATTTTTCAACATGCCAGGGGGTGCATCCCACAGCAGGGAACGGGACCACCCGCACGGGAAGGTTCCTGCCGGGAATCTGCTGCGGGAAATGCCGGGTTTGGCTTTACAAAGCCGGAGTTGAAGCTGTCACTCGGGACGGGAAGCGCCAAACGGGGTCACCCCTAAAATTCTGACAGTTTGGGGAGGCAAAAACCCAAATTCTGACAGTTTGGGGAGCTGAAAACCCAAATTCTGACAGCTTGGGGAGACCAAAACCCAAATTCTGACAGTTTGGGGAGACCAAAACCCAAATTCTGACAGTTTGGGGAGACAAAAACCCAAATTCTGACGGTTTGGGGAGCTGAAAACCCGAATTCTGACAGTTTAGGGGGATGAAAACCCAAATTCTGACAGCTTGGGAGGATGAAAACCCAAATTCTGACAGTTTGGGGAGCTGAAAACCCAAATTCTGACAGTTGGGGGGGATGAAAACCCAAATTCTGACAGTTTGGGG
>NW_026625194.1:0-1214 GCF_030028575.1 Malurus melanocephalus | reverse complement strand
TTTGATCCCAAATTGCTGCTGGAATTCGGGAGTTTGGTAAAAAAAAAAAATAATAATAATAAAAATAACCGCAAATACAAAGTGTGGGAATGCCAACCCAGCGGCAGCAAAATCCTGGATTTATCCCAAGGGGTGGCAGGAGCTCGAGGTCAGATTTGATCCCAAATTGCTGCTGGAATTCAGGAGTTTGGTAAAAAAAATCCCATAAATATGAACTGCAGCCAACCCAGCAGCAGCAAAATCCTGGAGGTTTGATCCCAAATTGCCGCTGGAATTTAGGAGTTTGGTAAAAAAAATCCGATAAATACAAAGTGCGGGAATGGCCAACCCAGCAGCAGCAAAATCCGCACGATTCCGAGACTTTGGGAGATGTGAAGTTGGGAAATGAGCCAAGAGCTGCTGCAAAGCTGCACAAGTCACCGCAGTGACGGGGGATTTCTCCGCTTCCAGGCCCTTGGGACACCCCAAATCCCATCCCAAAGCTTTTTTTTTATTATTTTTTATTTTTTTTCCCTGCAAATRCACGAAATGACACTAAAAATGCCACGGGGAGGGGAAGGGACTGGGGAATTCCTGTGAACCGTCCTATGAAAATTCCTGAATGTCACAGCGTGACTGGGAGAGCCAGGGCTGGGCTGGGCTGGGATGGGATGGGATGGGCAGCAGAAAAAAAAAAAACCTTCCTGCTTTCACTTTGACGGGGCTGCAGGGCCGGAATGGTGCCCCAGGAGCACATCCCGGCTTTTTCCTGACACCGGCAAGGAAATCCCGAACTCCAGAGGGAGCAGCACAAACCTCTCCAGGGAAAGGCAGGGGAGGGATTCCGGTTCTGATTTCGGGAATTCACAAAAAAAGCAACCACGGGCAGCCCCGTTCCCATCCTGGCTGGGGCTGGCAGATTTTCCCATCCCAGTTTTCCCCATCCCAGTTTTTTAGGTTTTTCCCCATCCCAGTTTTCCCCATCCTAGCTTTTCCCATCCCAGCTTTTTTAGTTTTTTTTTCCCTATCCTAGCTTTTCCCATCCCAGTTTTTTAGTTTTTTCCCCATCCCAGCTTTTCCTATCCCACCTTTTCCTCCATCCCAGCTTTTCCTCATCCCACCATTCCCCATCCCAGTTTTTTAGGGTTTTTTCCCCTATTCCAGCTTTTCCCCCATCCCAGTCTTTTTCCCCATCCCAATTTTTCAGTTTTTTTTCCCATTCCCACCTTTCCCCC
>NW_026625193.1:12932-15836 GCF_030028575.1 Malurus melanocephalus | reverse complement strand
TGGGATCTTCTCCCCATGGGTGAGGGACTCAGGGTTGGAGGTGCCCAAAGAGGACCTCAAAGATGTTGGAACCTTCTCCATGTGGATGAGAAAATGTTGGAGAATCCCAAAAATGGTGGCACCTCCTCAACATGCTCAAGGGACTTGAAGATCCCAAAGATGGTGGGCTCTTCTCCCCATGGATGAGGGAATTTTGAAGAACCACCCCATTCCCCTCCCCCCCTCCCCTCAACCCCCTCACCTTGAACACCCCCTTCTCCAGGTTGTCCTTCCCAGCCACCGCCTCCAGGAAGTCATGGTAGAACCTCATCTGGACCCTGTGCTGCTCCACCAGCAGGACCCCAATGTCCCGCAGGGTCAGGGCGACGTTGTTGCCTGTCCCCAAGCACCGAGACAGGAGGGACATGGTGGCCTGTATGGTGCCCTCCACCCTGCTCCGGGGCAGCCCCAGCGCTGCTGCCACCTCAAATGTCCGGAGGGGATCCAGTTTTCCTGGGAGGACATGGAAAATAAGGGGATTTGGGATGTCCTCGAGGGGGTTTCAGGTTTTCTGGTGAGGGTTTTCTCAAGGTTTTGTGGAGTCTCCTTGGGGTTTTTGGCGTCTTCTTGAGGGTTTGGGGGAGCTCCTTGTGGTTTTACAGGGTTTTCTCATGGTTTTATGGAGTCTTTTCATGAGTTTTGAGGTCGTCTCATGGTTTTTTGGAGTCTTCTCAGGGTGTTTTKGGGTCTTCTTCTGGTTTTGTGGGGTGTCCTTGAGAGTTTCAGGGTCTCCTCATGGGCTACTGGGGTTTTCCTGTGGTTTTTTGGGATCTCCTCATGTATTTTTGCTGTCTCAGCAGGTCCTTTTAGGGTGTTCTCATGTTTTATTTTGCTTGTCCTCATAATTTTTGGTTTCTCCTCAGGCCTTTCAACCCAAAATGCTCTATTTCCTACCCCATCCCTCAATTTCCCCCTCCAGCTGTGTCCATCCCAAAATCCACCCCCTCTCACCAGGCAGGAATTCCCAGTCATCCGTCAAATTGTGCCCCTGGACCAAATTCCTGGCAGGGCAAAAACTTGGCCTCCACGTTGTCACCTCCATGTCCCCAACCTGCCCCTGCCAGGGCACCGTGCCCAGGGCACCGAGGGTTGGGATCCGCACCCCCTGCAACCAGAATTCTTTTGATTTTAGGATCTGTGCCCCTGGAAGTGAAATTCTGGGATTTTGGGAATTTCAGGATTCTGGGATCCACGATATTCCCCAGAAGTAGAATTTCAGGATATTGGGATCTGCACACCCTGGAAGCAGAATTTTGGGAATATTGGGATCCACACACCATGGAAGAGGAATTTTTGGAATTTTGGGATTTGCTCACCCCCTGGAAACAGAATTTTGGAATTCTGGTATCAACACCCCCAGAAGAGGAATTTTGGGATTTTGGGATGAGCCAAAGGTGGTCTTGACCCGCAGGAGGGAACACAGGGGGAAGTCCAAGGTGACCTTGTTCCGCAGCAGGAGCTGGTCCAGGACAAAGTCAGCCACTGCATCCCAAATTTTCTTCCGCTCTGGGAATTGAGGGAAACTGAGTCAGGATCCTGACAGATCCCAACATTCACAGGGATCCAGGGGGTGCCAGTACCTTTAGGGGTGGTGGCTAAGGCCACCTCTGTCTCCCCCCAGAGCTCCACATTGGTCCTCCTGGCGATGGGAGTGCAGAAGCTCATTCTGCACTCCCTTAGGATTTGAGATCGGGATTTGGGATTGGGATGTTCAATCGGGATGTGGGATCTGRGATGTCCCACCACCAGACTGGCTCCCGTTATGTCCCCAGGATGCTTGGTGACACCATTGCTGGTGCTGGTGGTGGCACTGTGACCTCAATGGGACCTCTGTTGACACCGCATGGGACAGGGGCAGGGAGGGGGCATGGAACATGGAATGGGGGACATGAAAGGGGGCACATGGGGGTTGTGGGATTGGGGTTATGGGGGAAGGGGGACATGAGGGGTGTGGGACAAATGGGATGGGACATGGAATTGAGGAAATGGGATGGGGGATATGGGGGATCTGGAATAGGGCACTTGGAATAGGGACATAGGGGATATGGGGGATCTAGGATGGGGCACATGGAATGAGGACATGGGGGACATGGGGGATATGGGGGATGGAGGATGTGGGATGGGGGCAAGAGATACACCGGGGATTGAACATAGAATGGGGAATGTGGGAGTTGGACATGGAGTGGAGACTTGGGGGATGTGGGATTGGAGACAAGGGATGAGGGACAAGAGAKATATGGGGGACATGGGAAAAACAGGCTGGGGACATGGAATGGGAGACATGGAATGAGGGACATGGAATGGGGGCATGGAGTGAGGACCGGGGGGATGTGGGATGGGCGATGGGGTGTTACAATCAGCTTAATCCCAGATGAGCAAGGAGAGCTCTCTGGGAACTGTGGAAAGAACTTGGGGTTTGGATACTCCCCAAAATGAGATCAAAACTCAAAGTATCTGTCTTATCTGTTGGTAATACAGCAAAACCCAGATATTTTCACTTTATTGACTGTAAAAGAGACAAAAAGAAAGGGAAAAGCAGTTTTTGCCTTTTTTTCCCTGTGCCTCTGGTAGTGGCTTTATCTGCGTTTCCCGTGYGGGGCTGCCAGCTCAGCTGCAATGCAATCCCRCTGYGTTCTGGGGGGCAGGTGCAGGGYGCGCTCCCTGCAGCTCACAGGGGACTCTGCTCCACCCCAGCTGCTCACTTCTTCTCACACATCTCGCCACTCACCTGAGCACAGGGATCGGGGGATTCTCTCTGGCCCTGCCCCTTCCTCCTCTTGGGGGGCCCTGCTTCCTCTTCCTCCCTCACCGAGGGGTTGGTGATGATTTGCTCTTGGGTTTCCTCTTGTGCAGAGCAGCAGCTGC
>NW_026625193.1:10397-11872 GCF_030028575.1 Malurus melanocephalus | reverse complement strand
TGGGGAGGTGCAGGAATGAGGCAGGAGGGAGAGGCAGGCCCCAGCTGGGCTCAGCTCCCGGGGCACCTCTGTTACAGAGCCTGCCCAGSCCTGGCACACAGGGAGGCCAGCAGGGCTCATGGCCACCCTGCTCTGCACCAGCCCTGCAACCAGGGAAAAATCTTATCTCCAGGCTGAACATCCTTTGTTTCACCCAACACCCCTTGTCTTTCATCCTCTTCACGTGCTCCAGCCAAGCTTTCCCTTCCTAAAAACAATAAAGTGACCATTTCTAAATTTCCCCATTGCAAACTATCCTTGCAGTGGCTTCATGGCCCCTGTGAGAGCCAGCCCTGTCCCTGCAGTGCCCCAGCTCTGCTGTCCCACAAGTGCTGGATCAGGAAGGGCAGTGTCCTGACCAGGTAACAGTGTAACCCTTTTTACACTTTATGATCTCCTTTCATCACCTTTTCTCTCTGTTTTCTCATGCCTGTTCATCATCAAACAACCTTGATCCCCCATCCTTTCCCTTCCTGGGATTCTTTTCTGAGATGTCCCATGCTAAATCTTGCACAGGCCCCAAATGCCCTTTGTGGATGCCGGTCATGAGACTCAGACCCCCGCAAGGCAGAAACYCCCATCCTCAGCTGGCAAGGTCGTGCTGAAAAGCTCTGCCATTGACCCTCCTGGTGAGTCTTTCATGAGGAGGTGTCAGAACTTTCCTTGAATTCATTTTTTGAACTTCTGGGTTTTAATTGGAATGGCAGAAAAATACCATTGACTGCACCCCCATTGCTATGGGAAGGCACAACTACCACTGGACCAGGATGCTCAAAGCTCCTGACCTTGAACATTTTTTGGGATGGGATATCCAATTCTATGGAAAATCTCTTTCTCTGTCTTGTCACCCKGATCCTAAAATATCTCTTCCTTATATCCAATCTAAATTTATCCTTGACCGTCTTAAAGGCATTGCCCCTTCCTCTGCCACTACAGCCCTGAAAAAATCTCAATTTTTCTGGGAATATGACTGCAAAGTTTTAATCTGAAAAGACCTTGAAAGGACACAAAAGTCTCCCAAACTGGGATTTGGAGGCCTCAAGCATATGACCCATATAGGAATGGAGTGCCGTAGGCTCAGTGGTGTGGAGAATGAGGACAGAGAAGGAATAACCTGGGAAGGCTTGAAGGGTAAATTCAGAGTTGATGGAATTTTTCTTGATAGTGAAAAACAGCCTCAGAAGGAAATAAGCTTACCAAGTGGAGCTCGAGATCCAGAGTAGACATGACRACAAAGGAGTTTCCCTGCCAGGGCAGGGCTGAGGTGCCACACGTCCCCCAGAAGGAGCCTGGCTCAGCCCAAGGCTCTGTGTGCCCAGGCAGAGGCAGGCAGGACGCAGAGCTGTCAGTGCAGGAAGGGGCAGCGAGGTGGGGCAGCCGGGGGGTGACGACAGCCTGCAGGGACAGAGGGACAGGGCAGGGACAGCGTGGGACAG
>NW_026625193.1:0-8692 GCF_030028575.1 Malurus melanocephalus | reverse complement strand
TGGGCAATCTTTTTGTCCTGACACAGTTGATTTGAGAGAGAAGACGTTTGCAGCTTGGCTCTGCCCTTTGGGATGGTTTCGAGCTGGGCTTGGTGTGTTTGGTTGTTTCGGAAGTCGACATTGCCATCGAGTGGTGATTTTGATGAGCGCTGCAAACGCTCSGGTAAAAGCCAAGCGCTTTTCTGGCCCGGCCCCATTCGTGTGCGAGCAGTTCGTGCGAGAGCTCCGTGTGGATCCTGGCTCTTGGAGACTGATAGAGTGTGAKCCTGCATCTGGCTGGGAAGGAAGAAGAATAGTTCCATTGTTGGCTGTGCAGTTTATATGATGCAAAAGAAAAGGCAATTCCATCATAGCTTCCTCCTTTTCAACCTTTTCTGTGCRATCWKCTGCTCAACCCCCTGAACTGCATCAAACTCCYGGCACAYATGCACTTTCCCTCAAGTTCTRTATACCATCMTACTGTCTAACTCTGGMAGATGCCAAACCCCTTCAAAACATCCAGCTGCTGCTCCCGAAGAATAAGTCATAGAACAAAATGCCAGTGTTGGTCTTCATAGTCCCTTTGCAGTCTCTAAACTAGATGAAACACAGTCCTGATTYGCACTTTCCTTCTCAACTATAAATATCATAGCATCCCCACATTCTCTCAATATTTACACAGTTCACCATTAAAAGGATGCAATTCCAGCTGCAGTTCAGACTGAGAGATGTGCCCCGACAGAAAGCACTCACTGACCTTTCTCCTTCCTGCGAAAGCAGAGATTTTTGCTGTGCAGTCGCTTTCGCACAGCGTCAGTGTGATATAGTGCAAGTAGCTATAGCTCCCAAAGAAGTTGGTGTCAGGACAGAGACCTTCCTGAAATASTTCCTTCTCTTAGCAGCACTTAAATTGCCCAGAGAATGCTGAGACTACATACCTTCTTTCCCCCATACACGTATCATCACAGGTTTCACTTCTGCAGCTTCGTGACCAAACGTGCAGCAGCAGCTCCCGTCAAACCAAGTGGCTGCAGCAGAAAAAAGAAATGCTGGGCTGCACTTGCCACAKGTAAGCCACCTCAAACTCAGTGCTGCACTCTGCCTGTCCTTTCTCTGCTGCATCTACCATTGTTGCCTTGAAAGGCCAGTTTTTAATAATGACACAGACATGGTTAAGGGGATAAAAAGGTTTTTATCTCGGTATTTGGGATCCCAGGTGCACAGCTTGATGGCAGAATGCACACCCATGTACAGCACGGATACAAGTTTTATCAGTTTCAGGAATTAGCATATCTATCTAGGATTCCCCAATAAGAAACTTCACAAATGCAGTAATGTCCCCCTATTCTAATGAATCCCCCCCAGATGAGGCCAGAGCCCAGTTTACACAAGATGTTCTGGACAGAAGGCTTCATCCAAGGCTGAAGCCTCGGGTTTAAGATAGCACAGGGTACGCTGACTCCTTCCTCAGGATGTTTGGTCTCTCTGCCCAGCAGAACTCCTAAACTAAGCTGGAATATCAGGGTACAGGAATTACAAGCATACGGGCTAAGGGATACAGGCGGATGCATGGAGGGTACAGAAAGCGTAAAAAGGAAAAGCAAAAATCATCAGGCATCACCATCGCGTTCTCTGTGTCTCAGCGTCGGAAGCTAAGAGCGTTACTTCCACAGAGGGCTGGAAGAGGAATAGGCAGCAGCACAAGTCACTGTCCTGAACGTCCCCATTACGACTGCTAGCTTGAACTGGGCAGGCATGTGAGTTGGCAACCACTCACCTCTTGCAGCCTGGACGCTGTGCACGCAAGCCTGGTGGTGTGTGGTGTCGTTCTTTGTCTTTGGTTACATGTCATGTTTTCCTTCTCCAACAGGCAAATAGTCTTCTACTTCACACACAGAACCCGGTCCCGGCAGGGAAGCGCTCCAGCACACTGCTTCTGCCGAAAGACACCTGGGCAATGCATTTTCCTTCTCAGTTCCACATACCATTACATTCTGTCCCTCTTGTCGTCTGAACCCAAATGCAAAGCTTTTCATCTAAGCCTTCTGCAGAGAACTGGATCACGGACAATACGGCTGCCCCAACCTTGTAGCTGAAAGTTGTGTGAACTTCTATGTGTACCACCTTCATGGGGCAGGCCTCTTTCCTTTATAACCTGCATTACCAGTCTGATCACTGTGCCCTCTGCACATTCCTTCTCAGCTCGAACGCTGTTTGCAAAGTGCACATTACAGCCTKGCAAGGACCACAGGTCCAGGTAGAAGACCYTTTGCACAGAAAAGTATGCCAGGACAAACACATGTTCGTCATTACCSCTTCTTGTCTCCTAGACTGTAAGGCTGGGTTGAAATTCAAGCACAGRGAAAGACTTTGAGAAAGACTTTCTTTCCTTGTGTACTTCACTGAGTGAGATCTAGAAATGTCTAGTCAAAAATAGACATTTTTGACTCTGAGAAGCAGAAAGAGCACATTTTACCTGCAGCTGACAAAAAAAAACGTGCACACCACATTGTGGATGCATGCAGTTCACACTCTGCAAACCGGCAAAGCTGAATGCCATTGGTGGGTTTCAGTTCTGTTCAGCATAGTTAAAGCAAAGAAAACAGCAGCCAAAGCACTGGGCTTGTGTGTGACACATCCAGACTGCAAGAGCAGAGTGGCTGCCACTCACTTGCCTGCCAAGTTTTCATAAGCAATGGTTATGGATAAGCTCAAAGGTATTAATTGCACTGCTACAGATTCTTCTTTCAGCCCTCTGTGGAARCAATTCTACTCAGCTTTCAACGCTGAGACACAGAGAAACCAGATGGTAGATGCAGCAGAAAAAGGGAAGGACTGAGAGCAGCAAGAGCGTTCTGGGCTGGCTCGGTATGTCAATGAGCTTTCAGAAGGACTGCAGCGACGTTCTATGCTGTGAACACAAGCACATACTTCCATGGGAGGAAACCCTTCTATGGGGATGATTGCTTCTGTGGGAGCTCTAGCTTCTGGCATTTTGCCAGGTTAAAGGCACAAAAAGGGGCAGCACCTTAGCAACCTTTTCTATTCAGATGATTCCTTCTATTCRAGATCTTGTTGCTTGAACTCTGCAATATTGAAGGCATGAAAAGTAGGGCATTTCTTAGAATGCTTTATCCTTGGATGCTCCCTTTTGTGGCAGGTCTGGCTTCAGGCATTTTGGCAGTCTAAATGAACAAAAAGAGGAGGGTATCTTAGGAATGCTTTCTATTCCAATGATTCTTCCTATGTTTTTTCTAGCTGCTTGCAGTGTGTTAGCCTGAAAGCACAAAAAGAAGAGCGTACCTTAAAAAAGACGTTTGCTCCTATGCTTCTTTCTCTTGGAGCTGTAGCTTCTGGCGTTATACCAACCTAAAGCTACGATAAAAGGAGAATATCTTAGGAAAGSCTTCTATTCCTATGATTCCTTTTGTGGGAGATCTAGCTGCTCTCATCTGCAAGCCTGAATATTCAAAGAGAGCAAAGTACTTTTGTAACGCTTGGTGCTCAGAAGCTCAAGATTCTGAAGCCTAAGAATCTCAAGATTTTGGAGCCTAAGAGCTYCATTTGACATTTTACCAGCCTAAGAGCACAAAGGCAGTGGGGTACCTTAGCAAAATCTTCTATTGTGATAATTGCTTCTGTGGGTGCTTTATCTTCTGGCATTTTTCCTGCTTAAAGTCATGTACCTTTGAAATGCCTTCTATTCGCATGATTACTTCTGTGCAATATCTAGCTTCCCGCACTCTGCGAGACTGAAGGAGTGAAGATCAGGGTTTTCCTTTGTAACGCGTTCTGCTCAGAAGTATTATTCTTTGGAAGCTCTGCCTTCTGAAATTTTGGCAGCATAAAGACATTAAAAGTAGTGAGTACCTTAGCAAAGTGAACTATGTTAATGGTTGCTTCTGGGGGATCTTTAAAWGCTTGCCGTCTGCAAGCCTGAAGGCGTGGGGAAGTGGTTCTCTCTTTCCCCAGATTTTGTGATAAAATGTGAAGAGTGCAAGGTACTCACTGAAGCAGTGAGAGCATTCTTGGCTGGCTCAGCTTGGAACAGGAGCTGCTGCTGCATGTTTGTCATGAAGCTGCAGAAGTGAATCCTGTGATGATATATATATGGGGAAAGAAGGGATGTAGTCTCAGTATGCTGTTGGCAATTTAAGTGCAGCTAGAAGGAACTGGTTATTTTAGGAAGGTCTCTGTCCTGACAACAACTTCTCTGGGGGCTATAGATACTTGCACCATCTCACACTGATGGCATGGTGAAAATCAGCKGTCACAGGAAGGAGGAAGGTCAGTGAATGCTTTCTGTCGGGGCACATSTCTCAGTCTGAACTGCAGCTGGAATTGCATTGGTTTAGAGATGAGCTGTGCAAACCTTAAAGGAATGTGAGGATGTTATGTTTATATTTTGGAAGGAAAGTGCRCATCGCTAATCTGTTTCGTATACTTAAGAGACTGCAAAGGGAGTATGAAAACCAATACTGGCCTTTTTCTTTGGGAGCAGCAGATGGATGTTTTGAAGAGGGTTGACATCTGCCTGAGTGAGAGGGCAAGGTGGTAAACAGAGCTTGAGAGAAAGTGCATGTGTGCAGGGAGTTTAATGTAKTTCAGGGGGTTGAGCAGATGATCGCACAGAAAAGGTTGAAAAGGAGGAAGCTATGATGGAATTGCCTTTTCTTTTGCATCATATAAACTGCAGAGCCAACAATGGAACTATTCTTCTTCGTTCCCAGCCAGATGCAGGATCACACTCTATCAGTCTCCAAGAGCCAGGATCCACATGGAGCTCTCGCACGAGCTGCTCGCACACGAATGGGGCCGGGCCAGAAAAGCGCTTGGCTTTTACCCGAGCGTTTGCAGCGCTCATCAAAATCACCGCACGATGGCAATGTCGACTTCCGAAACAACCAAACACACCCAGCCCAGCTCGAAACCATCCCAAAGGGCAGAGCCAAGCTGCAAACGTCCCTGCTCTCAAATCAACTGTGTCAGAACAAAAAGATTGCCCAGATCTTCCCCTTCCAAGGGCAAATGCGTATTTGCACTGCACTCAAATGGCAACACCAACTCTTTGACCCTCAGAAATACTTTTCATTCTTGCAGAGTCCGGCCACAAACTTCACATCATCTGGCAAGAACAGAGCTAACAAAAGTGCCAGCTGAGAAAATCCTTGCTGCCTTCAACTTCTGCTGCACCCATCTAAATGCCAGCATGCACCCTGCTATCAGCACTTTCCTTCTCTAGGTATCATCCTCAGGCTTCAGTCTCACAGAGACAGCACCTAGTCAAATCCAGCACCAGAGACTGCTCACATACTAAAAGAGCCGCAAAGAAACACTCARCAGCCTGGTGTTTGCACTCCCACTGACAGCTCAACATTCTAGTCCAGAACTGCCTGTTAGCAAAAGCCTTTATATTCACTGASACTGCCCAAAATACATATCTAAAATAGTTTTCTTTGCCAAAGAGAGGAACTCCAAGCTCATCTCAATAGAAATGGCATCCTCCCCTCCAAAATACAAAACATGCAAGTCAAAGCAAGTCCAGGAAATGTGTGCAGAAAAGGGGTATTGCTTTCCTTGTGGGGGAGAAGTGAGTAAGGTTACGCAAGTCAAGGAGTGTGTTTAGGGACAAGCCAAGAAAAGTGGTGGCTTGGCAAGGCAAGGCAGGGGAGAGGTAGGCAAGGCAAGGAGAGCCCTAGAAGCAGAAAGAAAGACAAGGTTTGACTTGGACAGATGGGCAGGAAGGTCAAGGTGGGGATGGGTGAGCAAGTCGATACAAGGCACTGGGGGGGAGGAAGCCTGAGGGAAGGCTACAGAGGGGGCAGCAAGGCCATGCAAGGTGAGGGGAAGCAAAGCCAAGTAAAGGAATGGTCAGAAATGGCAAGGAAGTGCAAGRTTGGGTAGGCGTGATAAGGAAATGCAAATGAGGTGTAGTCCCAGGCAAGGCCCTGGAGGAAATCAGTRGGCAGGTGGAGGGTGGGGGACGGCCATGCAAGAGAATGCATGGCAGTGGAGGGTTAGCAGGGCAAGACAAAGAAACTCTCAGGTTGCCAAGGCAAGGCAGGTGAGAAGAACATTCAAGGATTGCTGGTAGACAACAGTGGCCAGGAAAACTCGTTTCATTGTCCTTGGTCTCACCTGCACCAACTCTAATCTACATGTAAAACACTGGTGCTACCTGCTTTCCCTCCTGTGCAAAAGARCTGTCATTCTGGTCAGAGAGCCCAAAGGCAAAATGTGGATGGCCTGTCCAGAGTTCAACATATGCAAGAAATGGTGCCAGGAGAAGCTGCCAGGACAGATGTGTCTGGCTGCATGTGACTCTGTCTGGGCTTCTGTCACATGCTCCTGAAACACTGGGGGTAYGTGAAGGCCTTCAGAGTCCTAGGAGGAGCAGGGCAGGGCAAGGCAAGTTGAAGAAATGCCACGAAGAGAGGGCTCTTGAATTCCAGATGGGGCAGGGTTAAAGAAGGTAAAGAAAAGCAARGCAGGGCTTCAAGGGCAAGACAAGGCAAATTGTTGACTTTAAAAGCCAAGGCAAGGCAAGGGAGAGATTGGCAAGGCGAGTCCTAGAAGGACAAGGAAAGGCAAGGCTGAGCCTGGACAAATGGACAGGGAAGGCAAGGTGGGGAATGGGTGAGCAAGCCAATGCAAGGCAGTGGAGGGGAAGAAGAGTTTGAAGGCTCACTTAAGTTCATACAACATAACCTCTCAAAATCTTTGCACCCATGCTCATGTGCTAAAAGCAAAAAATGAACTGCAGCTTGATTTTGTAGCATAGCATGTCTATTGCTGTCTACATCAATTAAACAAGTCAGATGTAGCTATAGTGGTAACATTACTAAACTTTGCCAATCAACAACCAAGTTTATTCAGCCTGGTGAAGGCTTGTGCACTTACAACCCCAGGAGCTAATGAAGAGGCAGTGATTATCCTGACGGTATTCCAGAACTCAGCCTCTATCTTTGCAGGCAGGAGTAAAAGCATGTATGCTGTGACTATGGCGGTGCTGAGTTCAGTTTTGTTGGATCCATACTGAAATTGTTACATGTGGAGATAAGAGGGTTAGWTTTCCCAAAGTGGATGCCCCACCTTTAATTGCCAGAGGCACTCCAGCCTATGCTCAGTCTTCACAGATTAAGAAAATACGCTGTGGGATTTACATATGTGTACTAAAACTCCAGCTTTGTTGTGCTGCCGTTGARTCACACCAGTGGGAAGCATTTTGATACCACAGTATTGTGACAGCGACCCACRAAGCTATGGGGGTATTCCTTGTGCTGATSGTTTTCAAGGTGTTACAACTATCTGCATTCTGAGTGCTGAAAATCCACATCTCCTGGGGAGGTAAAMAAGGCAATTTTCTGGAGAGGAGACAATTGTTGCCACACTCGGGTAGCTGGACAGGCTGCAAACACAGGAGTGCTGTTATGTAACTGTTCCACCTCCAGAATGGTGAGGGAGATGCAGATCAGATGCATCRTGAATGGGTTTGAGGCACGGCASYGCTAAGGCAAAAGGGGATCTTGTCTGGTTACCTTAGCCAGCGTCACCCACACGTTTTGTTCCAGGGGGATATGAGTTGCAGGTATCTGTTCAAGCATAAACAGAAGAGCAGTCATCTCCCCACCTTGTCCCTCTCCTACCCCGTGCTCATGCTGACATAAGTGCTGAGCAGGTACTCAGCGCCAGTGCTGTTCCCTTGGAAGGGCAATAGTAACTGCCTGGTTCCCTTCTGCTGCTGTCACATCAGCAGCCACAGGACCGAGTCCCATGSAGGGTGGATACCAGAGTTTGGCACCTAGTCTGGCAGTTGGGGTGGATACCATAGTCTGGCAACAGTGGAACTGTTTTGGACCTTGAATGGTAAAGGAGGGCATAACCCAAAAAGATTTATCCTATAGTTCTATTAGGGAGCATACGAGTAGAAGCAGTGTYTTGAATGCCTAAAGTGAATGGCCCCTTAAGCTCTGGGTGTACACACGATTTAATGCTATAAATTCTCTTGCTATTAAAGCTGGGATAAAAGCAAAGTATAAACACACCTATTGGTTCTCTGGTGTTGTAATCACAAAGTCAGTTTTAACCTATTGCATTTCTGCTGGGTGGAATATGAGTGTAGTTTTCTCTGTAACAGGGAGATACCTATTTTCTGCTTGGGCTTGATATGTTTGACCATTGGTTTATGTTCCTGATGTGACAAGGAACCTAACAGGCTGTGTGCTTGGGCCCTTCATACACAGCAATGGGCTTTGTGTTCCAGCCACAATACAATTATTTGATATCCATATTGTGTCAGAAAAATGGTCAACCCATTTTTCTTAGGAGCTGTCTCCCAGGCACCTTAATTATTGTTTTAGTAGTCCATTTAGATGCTCAACAAGGCCAGCTCCTTGTGGATAGTATGGTAAATGCCAAACCCAATTTATTCCCTGGTCCTCTGCCCAAGCTTTTACCTGGTGCTCTTTGAAATGTGATCCATTATCTGATTGTATTTTTACAGGTGTCCCACAGTACAGTTCAACAGCATCTAAACAGCAGTTTGTTGTGTAGTTGTTGCTGTATCTTCTTGGGACAGCTACTCTAACACCAGAAAAGTTGTCAACTGCAAACACATCACTGTCACCTATGTTCAAAGAGAGGACCTATGTAATCAATTTGCCACCCCTCTGCAGACCCTTTGCCTCTCCTGATTTGTCCCACAGGTTGTACC
>NW_026625192.1:15176-16839 GCF_030028575.1 Malurus melanocephalus | reverse complement strand
TATCCCAGTCCATTGCCAGTCCATTGCCAGTATAAACCAGTATAAACCAGTATAAACCAGTATAAACCAGTTCACTCACAGGTATTCCAGTGCCCCCAGTCCGTCGAAGGCGCCGTCCCCGATGGAGCCCACGCGGCCGGAGGAGACCAAACTGGGAGAGACTGGGTTATACTGGGACAAACTGGGATGGACTGGGATGGACTGGGTTATACTGGGACAAACTGGGATGGACTGGGATGGACTGGGTTATACTGGGACAAACTGGGATGGACTGGGACAAACTGGGATGGACTGGGAGGGACTGGGAAATTGGTGCCATTTTAGGGTCAATTTGGGGTCATTTTGGGGATTTTGGGCCAATTTGGGGGATTTGGGGTGATCTTGGGGTGATTTTGGGGGGGCTTTGGCAGTTTTGGGCCATTTGGGGCCGTTTTGTGCGGTTTTCGGGTGATTTTGGAATATCTGAGGATATTTTGGGGTGTCTTTTGGGTTTTGAGATAACTTTTGGTAATTTTGGTGTGGTTTTAGGGTATTTTAGGATTTTGGGATATTTTGGGGTGATTTGGGCATTTTTTGTCATTTTGGGGTATTTTGGGGGATTTGGGATATTTGTGGCCATTTTAGGGGCATTTGGGGTCACCTTTGGGCCATTTTGGGTCATTCTGGGACATTTTAAGGTCATTTGGGAGCGATTTTGGGATTTTTGGGTCATTCTGGGGTCATTTGGGGCCATTTTGTGGCCATTTTGGGGTCATTATGGGATGATTTGCGGGCATTTGGGGTGATTTTGTGATGATTTTAGGATTTGGTTAATTTTGGAGCGATTTTGGGGTTTTGGGGTCATTTGGGCACATTTTGGGGTAATTTCAGGGTAATTTGGGGGTGATTTGGGGATTTTGGGGTGATTTTGTTTGGTTTTGGGGTTTTGGGATGTTTGGAGGTGATTTTGGGGTATTTTAGGCTATTTTGGGGTGATATGGGATATTTTGGGATGTTTGGAGGTTTTGGGGTAAATTTTGGGTATTTTGGGGTGATTTTGGGGTGATTTTGAGTATTTTTGGGAAGTATTTTTGGGATGATTTCAGAATGTTTTTGGGATATTTTCAGGATATTTTTGGGATGATTTTGGAATACTTTTTGTATATTTTTGGGGTGATTTTTGCAATGATTTTGGGTAATTTTGGCATGTTTTTGGGATATTTTTGAGATCTTTTTGTGGTGATTTTGGGATATTTTTGGGGTGTTTTTGGGATACTTTTTGGGTGATTTTCGGGTGATTTTGGGCTATTTTTAGGATTTTTTGGGGTGTTTTTGGGATGTTTTTGGGATACTTCCGGGGTAATTTCGTGATATTTTCGGGATATTTTTGGGGTGATTTTCGAGTGATTTTTGGGATATTTTTAGGATATTTTTGGGGTAATTTCAGAGTATTTTTGGGGTGATTTTGGTGTGTTTTTGGGGTGATTTTGGGATGTTTTTGGGGTGATTTGGGGTATTTTTGGGTGGTTTCTCACGTGCAGCAGGGCGCTGGCTGCGTAGGTGCCCAACACGGCGGCGAAGGTGCCCAAACGCCGGGCGGTCTGGAACACGTCTGACCAGAACAAACCAGTACAAACCAGTATGAACCGGTTACACCAGTGACCACACCAGTGACCACCCCAGT
>NW_026625192.1:12079-13266 GCF_030028575.1 Malurus melanocephalus | reverse complement strand
TTTTGGGGTGGATTTTGGGATATTTTTGGGTGAATTCTGGTGGAATTTTGGGGGCATTTTGGGAAATTTTTGGGAATTTCTTGGGTTGATTTTGGGGTAATTTTGGGAAATTTTGGGGTATTTTTTTGTAAATTTTTGGGAAATTTCTGGGTGGATTTTGGGAATTTTTGGGGTATTTTTTGGGTTAATATTGGGAATTTTTTGGGTGGATTTTGGGTGGATTTTGAGGTAATTTCGGGGTATTTGGGTAAATTTTGTGGTATTTTTTGAGAATTTTTTGGGGTATTTTGGGGAATTTGGGTTAATTTTTGGGGTATTTTGAGGGTATTTTGGGTAAATTTTGGGTAATTTTAGTGGAATTTTGGGGGAATCTTTTGGGGGAATTTTGGAGAATTTTCGGGGTATTTTTTGGGTGTATTTTGGGGGTATTTTTTGGTATTTTTGGGATATTTTTGGGGTAATTTCGGGGTATTTTCGGGTTAATTTCGGGATATTTTTGGGTAATTTTGGGGTAAATTTCGGGATTTTTTGGGGTAATTTCGGGGAATTTCGGGTAATTTTGGGGGTATTTTTTTTGAGTATTCTTTGGGATATTTTAGGGATATTTTTGCGAATTTTTGGGGTGTTTTGGGGTAATTTTTGGTCCCACTCACAGCGTGTTCAGGAGGGGGTGGAGCACCCCGGGGACTCCCCCGCCCCCCCCACGGCACCGCGCGCCGCCGCCGTCGCAGACGCAACTTCCGGGACAGGCCACGCCCCCTGCGCCAGAGGCCACGCCCCCTGCGCGGGAAACCACGCCCCCCCGTGGCAGAGACCACGCCCCCTCCCCAAATCGGGATCCCGCCAAAAACGGGGCGGAGCCAGGAGAGGAGGAGGAGGGGGAGGAGGGGGGACATGGCGGGAAAATAGGGAGAAATGGAGGGAAAATGGGCAGAAATGGCGGGAAAATGCGGAAAAAAACTTGGGGAAAAGTTGGAAAATTAAAAAAAAAATTTTAAAAACTTTTTAAGAAATTATTAAAAAAAGTGGGGAAAAGTACAGGAAAGTACGGGAAAAAAATTTAAAAAAAAGTGGAAAAAAATGGGAGAAAGTTTTGAAAATTTAAAAAAAAAAATTTAAAAATGATTAAAAATTATTTAAAAAGGTGGGGAAATTTGGAAAAAAATTAAAATAAGTGGGGAAAAAAT
>NW_026625192.1:6597-9122 GCF_030028575.1 Malurus melanocephalus | reverse complement strand
GCCAATAAAATCCTAAAAATGCCCAAAAATCCCCCTAAAATTTTCCCAAAAATGCCCTCAAAATCCCTCCCAAAATTCCCTCAAAAATTTTCCAAAATTCCCCAAAACCCCCCAAAAATCCTCTCAATCCCCAAAATTTCTCAAATTTCCTACAAAAAACCTAAAATTTCCCCCCAAAAAACCCAAAATCGCTCAAGATATCCTAAAAATTCCTCACAAATCCCCACAAAATCCTAAAAAGTTCCCCAAAGTCCCTCAAAAAGCAGCGAAATTCCCCCAAATTCTAAAAAAAATCCCCCAAAATCCTCAAAATTCCCGAAAAAATCCCTTCAATCCCCCAAATGTTAAAAAAACCCTAAAAATGCCCCAAAAATCCTCAAAAAAAGTAACGCAATCCCCAAAAAATTCCCAAAAACATCCCCCAAAATTCCCCCCAAATCTTCCCAAAATCCCCAAAAATCCTCTCAATCCTCCAAATTCCCCAAATTTCCTTTAAAAATCCCCAAATTTCCCCAAAATCCCCCGAATTTGCCCCAAATTTCCCCCAAACCCCGCGGGTTCGGCAGCGGCGCGCGGTCCGGCAGGTGGGCGGGGCTACAAGGCCACGCCCCTTTATGCAGATGAGCTGCCATATAAGGCAATGCGTTCCATATATGAAAGGGAATTGCCCTGTGTGCAAATGAGCCGCCGTATATGGAAATGAATTGGCGGATATGCAAATGAGGGGGTGCCACGTATGGAAGAGGCCACGCCCCTCGCGGTGCAAAGGCGCCGCTTGTTGGGAGCGGGGGCGGACTGGGACAAACTGGGAGGGACTGGGACAATGGGGACATCGTTACTGGGATGGAGTGGGGGCGACTGGAGAGCACTGGGACAGACTGGGACAGACTGGGACAGAGGGGCTTTGTACTGGGAGAACTGGGAGGGACTGGGGTCACTGGGACAATGAGGACAGAGGGGGGGACATCGTTACTGGGGGCACTGGGAGGGACTGGGAGTTACTGGGAGAGAGTGGGAGCGACTGGGACAGAGGAGACAGTGTTACTGGGAGCACTGGGAGGGACTGGGATGTACTGGGAGAGAATGGGGGTGACTGGATGACACTGAGACAGAGGAGACATTTTTACTGGGATGGACTGGGAAGGTTAGTGGGAGCACTGGGTGATACTGGGAGGGCAGTGGGTGATACTGGGAACACTGGGAGGGAACTGGAAAGGGAGTGGGAACACTGGGAGTGTGCTGTGATCCATACTGGGACCACTGGGAGGGCACTGGGATTGATACTGGGAGCACTGGGAGAGCATTGATCTGTACTGGGAGTGAACTGGGGCTGAACTGGGACGGAACTGAGAGCACTGGGACAGTGTTGGGCGATACTGGGAACACTGGGAGAGCACTCAGAGCAATACTGGGAGCAGTGGGAATGAACTGGGTGATACTGGGAGCACTGGGAGGGCATCATTCTGTACTGGGAGAGCACTGGGAGCGATACTGGAGCTGAACTGGGATGGAACTGGGAGCACTGCGAGGGCACTGGGAGCACTGGGAATGAACTGGGAGCACTGAGAACTCACTGGTCTGTACTGGGAGGGCAGTGGGAGCACTGGGAGGGTACTGCTCTGTACTGGGGCTGAACTGGGATGGAACTGGGAGCACTGGGAGGGCATTGGGATATACTGGATGTACTGGGAGGGTGCTGTGATCAGTACTGGGAGCACTGGGAATGAACTGGGAGAGCATTGATCTGTACTGGGAGCACTGGGATTGATACTGGGTGATACTGGCAGCACTGGGAGGGCACTGGTCTATACTGGGAGTGAACTGGGGTTGAACTGGGATGGAACTGGGTGCACTGGGGGGGCACTGGGGTCGACTGGGGGTCACCGGGACAGAGGAAAATTTGTACTGGGATGTACTGGGAGCACTGGGAGCTACTGGGAGGGAGCCCTGGGGTTCCCAGTCTGTTCCCAGTCTGTTACTGGTGGAACGGGGAGGAGGCGTGGCCTGGGCTCCTCCCAGTCCGTTACTGCTCCATTACTGGTCCGTTACTGGTGGGGGGCGTGGCCTCGGCCCCTCCCAGTCCCTTCCCAGTCCCTCACTGGTCCCTTACTGGTGTAACTGGGAGCCCAGCGCCGCTCCCAGTCTGTTCCCAGTCCGTTACTGGTGGAACTGGGAGGGGGCGTGGCCTCGGCCCCTCCCCCCGATGACGTCACCGGCTTAAAAATAACCCCGGGGTTGGGACGGGGCCCGGACTGGGGCGAAGAGAAAGTGTATTTTACAAATGTATGTATAAAATTAATGCCACAATGTGTGACTCAAAATTTTCATTAAAAACCATCCATAGTTCGTTTCACTATTTATTAAGGTAACTTCTATATAGCACCAAAAGAAAATTAAATACTATATTTTCAAAATGGTCATACACCTCTCATTCAAGATCTGTTTTCAGAGCCAAAAGCTGGTTTAAATAATCTTGTTCCTTTGCAGCTGTACTCGTCAGTTGTTCTTTCAAAGCATGGATTTCT
>NW_026625192.1:2873-4541 GCF_030028575.1 Malurus melanocephalus | reverse complement strand
GACAGGTACAGCTACTGTAAAATCATTTCTCCAAGGGCTACAGACAGTCCATTTCCAGAAAACAGCAGAAAACATTTTTATTATGGCCTAGCTCATTTCTGCCTTTCTACAAGCCTTACCCAGYTCAGCAGACTTATTTTGAAGCTCCAAGGTAAGCAGCTTTGACTCGTCTTCATATTCTCTGATCTAAAAAAATGGAAATTAAAAAAATCCTGGATTTGTAGAGTACAAAGCACTGCATTTGAAACTTATAGGACAATAAAACATAATCTTACCATAAGCACTTCAAAAACATTTACCTTTCAACAGGCAGATGATATAACTGCCTGCAACACGTATCAAATTTCACTTTTACAACTTCAGAACAACAGACATAAAAGTAAGCAAATACATACTTACAGAAATCTGTATTTCTTAAAGAAAAAACGGTGAACATTGAGGGGGCAAAAAATTACTTTTTTATAGACCAGTATCAGCCAGCACAAATTAAAAAAAATTCTATTACATTTTCTGCATTAAGACCACTGTGTCAAAAAAACTCCAGATTCCAGCTTCATTTCAAATTTCTCTTCATTCTGTCATAAACAGCAACCTGAAAGATAACTCTTTGAATTTAAACTTTTTAATTTACCTATTTTGCTCTTTTTGTAGCAAGCTTTTCAAATTGGCAATAGAAGTCTCAAACTCCTCTGTTAGGGTTGCAAGCAAAGCCTTCATTTTTTTATATTCGTCCTCTTGTGTTTCCTTTTCTCCAGTGACCTGAATTAATGTTTTCACTGTAGACTGGAATTCAGTTTCCAAGCTCTTTTGAGTAACCTTTAAAAATATATAGAATTTCTAAATATGTTTTGCAACAAACAGAAACTGTTGTTTCATATTTAAATATTCACAGTTATTTATGCAAATACTCATCTAATCTATTTATACTGTAAAACTATAAGCAAGGCATACCTCTGCCTTTTGCAATGAAATTTTAGCCTCTTCCAGCTGTGTCCTGAAGGGTTTTTGATTGACCTGGGATTCCTTTAGCATTTCTTCTTCATGTACTAAACAAAAAAGATGTATGTTAATATTTTAAAGAATAGGATATTTACTTTTAAAAATGCTTCGAAAAATTTAAAATGACATACATTTATAAAATGTAACAAAGACCAAAGGTAATGACATCATATACTATAAATATTTTGAACATAGATGGCTTAAAAATATTGAAAATCAAGTTCTGAAAAGTAACTTTCCTCAGTGGCACCTGCCTGACTGTCAATTTGCAAAACTYAAGCAACGAATTTTCCCCTTGCAATCTTCAAAAGCTCTCACTGCTTGACTCACCGTAAAAACAACCCTGCCAGTCCTGATGCCACGTGAGCAGCTTCTGTTCCCAACAAAAATAAGGCCTTCAAGGCCCTAAAATTCTCCTACCAACCAGTAACAGAGTAAAATCATCCCAATCCTGTTTCCGATGCTTCTATCAACAATTACATTTAAACATATCTGACACAACTCTTACATTTTGCTTCTGGTAAGTCAGCAATCTTATTTTGTGATTCCTGCAGCTGAGCCTCGATGTCTTTTATGAAACCATCTTTTTCATCTCTCTGTATGGTAAGAGCTGAAATCTAGCAAAATTAAAGAAATACCATAATGAATTTGCAAAAGAGACAGACACTC
>NW_026625192.1:0-916 GCF_030028575.1 Malurus melanocephalus | reverse complement strand
AAAATGTGTATTTCATTGAAATATTAAGCAAGCTCAGCTTTTCAATTTCCTTCCCATTACGTTTTTTTTCCTATGAAAACTGTCATTCTGGATCARTTTATATAACTATATTAATTCTTACAGTATTAATGTTGTTGAATAATAATGTATCAAAACCATTAGTATTTTTTAAACTGTAATGAAGGGTTCAGCACTGAATTTTTTCCTATCAGCAGAGATACCTATGACCACAGAACCATTATTATAAAATTGCAAAAACACTCCATGTCCATATTTTCTTTCTTTYCTYYTGAAATTGATACTATTTTTCCCTAAGGAAACCATTATAGAAGAGAACCATTATAGAGCTGTAAGAAACACAGCTATCAAAAAAGAACAGTACAGGTGTTTCTAGAATTTAGGCTAAAAAGAAATAGACACTTCTTGAGCATCCAGGATCAGGTTAGTAAAATTTTAAAGATTACAATAACAATTCTAAATTGCATATCAAGTAAAATTCCAATCAAGAACATATTTTAAAACCTCTAGAATTTAAACTTCATTAAGTTATCCAGCTGTCTTKCCTTGGGTCAGTTTTATGAGAAGAATTCCAGTTACTCATTGTGCCTTGCGGTTGAGACCTTTTTTCCCACAAATATGTAACTGCTCCAAACAGGAAATGCCAGCTCTGGAAATTTGTTAAAGAGTGCTGGGAATTCAGAGTAGATTCTACTGCCYAAAATCAGGCATGAAGTGCCACTTATATTCACAGTATCTGGATGGGACTGAAAAGCTTCAATGGGCTGAGCAGACTTGAGGGGACTTGCACTGCTCAGGGGCTCATCAGGGGTGCTGACACTGCCTCAAACCCTTATCAGTGTTTAGGCACCCAAACACCACCCAGCCTTGGAACCTTCCAGCACACAATTATGTTGGC
>NW_026625191.1:13790-16422 GCF_030028575.1 Malurus melanocephalus | reverse complement strand
TGGACTAATAGTAATTAATCACATCAAACTCTACACTGCTTTGTTGCATGTTCAGAAATTTCTATTTTTTTTACTCCTTTCATGAAGTTTTGTAGGTTGTGTCTCCTTCAGGTTCTTCAGTCTTTGGAGGAATRGSAATTAYTAATGAAGTGAAATCAATCATTCCTGGTTGTTTGTATCACTAGAAGCTTCTGCTGGCACAATTCTGCTCATTGCAAGGGTGCTCTGCAAGCTGAAAATTGTGTCCCATGCCTGAAAAAAAGAGGTAGAAATGGGACTGGAGCAATCTGTGACGTGATAAAGGCAATCTGGTTGAAATGCCCCAAATAATCAGATGTTTCTGGTTGAATACTGTGTGTGCAACAGCACTAAAAAAGTTATTTATCTTTATCCTGTGCTAGTTCACCCCAATTTTTACATTTTTGAGGGATCCATCGCAAAAGTGCTGCTGGTAAATGAAAGATGTGTCCTTAGCTGAGAGCCCTGACAGGTAAAGTCAGTGGAAACTTCGTGATGGGGAACAATTGGAAGGACAAAGAATCCTTGATGGTGCAGAACAGAATAACTGGAAAACAAACAAACCTTCCAGGAAGGCAGGAGTAGCAGCAACTATTCCAGGAGCTGCTGTGTCTGCATGAAAATATAAAATTAACTCACCTAGTAACTCACAATCTGCTCAAAATGAACTTTGTTGATTGTACCTCATGAATATTCACTTTACCCTTGCAATACAAACACACTTGGCTTTCCTGGTGGTAATTTTGTATGTTCATGTGTGTACACACAAGGTTTTGTTTTTAAAAATGGTAATTTTGCAGTAATTTGTAATAAAGGAATTCTCAAAACCCACAGACCTCAATGCCCTCATGCACTGTGGAATCCTAAAAGGAAATAGTCATGATTTTTACACCCTGTACTCCAAATTCCTGTTGTTCCCGTGGTGTTCCCCTGGATGTTTTGCAGATCTCTCTGTCACTAAAACAAGGATCATCTGTGAGGGAGGAGCCCCTCAGTCTTTGACATTGTTTCCACATCAGTCAAAGCTGCTGATGGAGTCAGAGGCCTGAAAAACTGAAAAATCATCAGAATTGAGCAGATCAGAGGGCTGAGCAGGGTGTAAGGTCTGGGAGCCCCCAGATGGCTGCAGACCAGGTGGATTTTTCACTTATTCCCTTTCTGAGGGAGAATAAACTCAATGTTCTGCTCTTTTTGAGGTCTGTTGGTGAGATTGAGATCCACAAAGCTGTGTGAACAGATTTTCTACATTTGAATGGTCAAGGTGTTTTTTTTCTTCATTTACTTTTCTTTCCCGCTCTCTATTATAATATCCACAATCATTCTTTCTGCAATACCATATCTCGGAGGTTTTGGGTGATACAGGTTTTGGGTAAAGGAAGCCTTTCTAGGATCAAAATTTCACAGAAATTCCATCAGAATTAAAGCATGTGCAGATTTTACACCCTTGCTTAACAAGCTTGTTGTTGAACTGCAGCTACAAATATTTTTTTTTTGTATTTAATCCACAATCAGTGAGCAAAAATCAGGCTGCCCTGAGGCTGTCAGAGACCTCACTGCTGCCCTGTGCTGTTTGATCTACATGTCCCGTCTTTCAACTTCATATAATTTGTGTAATTAGTCTTAAAAGACTAAATAAAAGGACTTCTATTTGCTGGTGATTACAGGATCAAGAAAAGAAGGAAATTGCAGTAATGTTAGGGCCCGTTACAATGAAGCACGGCAAAAACACAAAAAGCTTTAGGCAGTACCAACCATTTATAGTTAGGGGCATCTGTAATAATTTCATTTCTTCCTCCACTCAATTAAACTCTCCTCATCAAACTCAAGAATGGCACCATTGCTGGATTTATGAACTTCCCCATAAAGCACATGAAAAGCGACTCAAAATCACAAATGCACATAACTGTGATGAGTCAGTCTTGTAAAATGAGACTGAAATCCTTTATTAAACGTGTTAAATGTGTATTTTTCAGATAAGGCCATGGTGTGTGGGATGCTCTGCTGTTCACTCCCTTTGTGCACAAAACTAAAGGAATAAAAAACATTGTGAAGTGTCAAACCTCCTCATGCTGCTGGGGAGGTTCTGTTAAAGAGACATTTGAAAGATTTTGTTTCACCTGGAAGAAATTAAAATAAGCCTGGTTTGATAAACATCTCTGTAGAGTCGCTGGATTATTGAAAATGGGTTGGATAATTTTGTTTAGAAGGGTTTTCTCTCATCATTGTCATAAGAAATACCTCTAGGAAACTTTTTTTCTTTTGGCAGTGTTCCAAATGTGGGAGGTTGTGCTGAATATCACAAAGATATTTGGAAAATTTTCATAGTTAGATTTGTCATCACTTCATACAAATATTGCAGCTCTGAAGTTTTGGTTGATTTGGGTGGTTTTTCTAATTAATTTAATTTTTTTGTAAAGTGGAAGGATAAACAATTTAATTATTAGAGATCTGATGATCTGGCTTAGTGAGTGGGATGGTGTTTTACTGAGGAATAGCAGAATAAAATGTAAGAATGAAAAAAAAACCCACTATGTTCCAGTTTTTGGAAAGTTATATACCTGTATGTCTTTAGTGAAAAATTACATTATCAAGCAAGAATTTTTATTTTAAATCC
>NW_026625191.1:2416-13392 GCF_030028575.1 Malurus melanocephalus | reverse complement strand
TTGAACAAGCTGTAGCTTTTGTACTTGAAATGTAATTTCAGCATGTTGTAAATGCTTTAATTTCCCACTAAGGCTGGAGAGCACTTAGAATGTTATGAAAACATTTTCAGTTATTTTCAGTGATGAACCACCTGCATTTACTTACAGGCTTCTTCTTCCCTGTAAACAACCTCGAGACTTTTTCTATTAGGAGAGCAAAAGTTTCAGCCTGACAGATTAGCAGATAAACCTTTATTTTTATTTTTCCCAGTTTTTCTCCTCTTTCTTGAGGACCTCATGACATTGAGGTATTTATACAAGTAGATATACATGATATTTTAACCTGTATTTTCTGTTTTGAGGCCCACAAGTTTTCATTGCCCGAAAAAGAACCAGACTGAAAATGTGGAAAAATCTCAGTTGCAGGAATGCATTTCCGAGAGTTGGCCCTGCCACCCCTTGATGCAATGTATGAATGATCATGGCTTAAACTCTGCATTTAAAAATGAAGCAAATAAGAGAAATCAGTAATTTTTATACATTTTCATAACTCAGCTTTCCCAGCAAGGTGCCCAGTACCAATCTTTAGCTCCTTTCAGCTCAAATCCTCATTTCAGTCAAGTTGCAAATGGGAAGAAATGGTGTCAGGGTTAAGGCTCGGGGTGACATTGTGAAACCAGGCTGACACTGAGCTTTTTTTTTAACGTTGTGTGTTGGTTTGGTTTTTTAACTTGTGCTGGTTAATACCAAGTGAGACATATCTGTGATTTTGCTGCCTGATAAGGCTCGGCTGAGCTGCTGATGCTGCACTCAAAGTCTCTCCTCCTCACCTGTTTGAAAAGACTTTACCTTACTGATATCTCTTATAAACTTTTTCTTTTTTTTCCCCCATTTTTTCCTCTTAGAAAACCGAGTTCCTGCTGCAGGCTGTCCTGTCAGGAATTTATTAACCACCATGAGAATAAAATCCCCGTCACCTGAGCTCGAGGGTGAAGCTCTTTCACATGGCAGCAGCGTTAACCTCAGACCCTAAAATGGAACACAGCCTGCACACTGCAGATCTTCTCCACTTATTGCTAATTAAATCCTGTTTATATCATTGCTAATTATATCCTGTTTATATTATTTATATTTATAAATTTCATTTTCAAACACAAGTGACATCTCTGTCAGCAAAGTCTTCATCAATAAACCAGAGGTTAGGAGTGAGCCCTTCATGAGAACCCACCAACCTGCTGCCTGAGAAGCATTAAAATAATTGAAACAGTAAAATAATTGAAGGCTTCTGCTTTCTGCAGAATGAAGAAATCTTTCATCTAAAAAAAAAATCAAGGGGTTCTGTTCTTTCATCCCTTAAGCTGGCTGTGGGCAAATTGACCTCAGTGACTGCACTCAGGATGCATTTTCCAAGCTGATTTTACCTCACTTTGGGATATTTCTGCAGGAACCCACCTGCAGCTCCCACTAATGTCCCTCTCCTACCTCCAAGCCCATTAGTAATTCACCTTTGTAATTTGCACGCACTCTGAGGCAAAAAAAAATGTTCCACCAAAATTCAGTGATTATCTGGCATAAAGCGGAACTTGGGTTTTCAGAGAAGCTGCATTTTAGGAAATTTCAGGAAATCAGCCTCAAAATGATTCTGGACAGCCTCTGATCACCGAGCTGGGTGTGTTGTGCTGCAGTGGCACGGGAAGAACTGGGGCATCTGCAGCTTCTGAAGAACATTTTTCCATCAATATTTTCCCTTTACACCTGAGCTGTTTCCTGTGTGCTGAGCTATTTTACAGCGTGATTATTTTCTTATTGTTCTTTACATGTCACACTCTGAATTGAGTGATCTTTTATGCATGAAGATGGATCATCAGAAGCCGCAGAAAGCAGATAATTTTACAGAAAAATACAGAGAGCTGTCCTAAGTGTGTTTATTCTTCATTAATATTCATTAGTAATTCACTTCTTTATAGAAAAATTGCCTTTTAAAATCCTTTTTGCTTCTTGTTTTCTCTGTTGAGAGAAGTTTGAGGTTTCTCTGAGGTTGCTTGAAGGAGCAAAGCTCATGACCTTCTCTTTTTAATGCTCAGATTAGGTTCTCATCAGTCTCCCTCTTCAGTTAAATCATATTTTTTCTGTCTTTCACTGCCAAATTACCACTCTGAAAGTTGCATGCTCACCTTAAAGTGACAGCAAGGTTGAGCTAATTGTCATCTGTCCCTGGATAACTTGTTTGCTCAGAAATCCAACCTGTAGGGTCTGTGGTTTGACAGAAAAAAACAACTTAATGAAGCACATGCAGTGCTAAGATCATTATTTAGAGCACAGGTATCAGATAGATTGTAAGGTCAAAATCTTCTTGGAAACCAGAATGCTCCATAACTCTGAAAATGAAGCAAAAACTATCAAAAGCCTTTTCTGCCTGGGACAAAAATATAGTTAAATACTTGCTGAATCAGTGAGTGACCTCTTATGTTCTGATCTTGGTATATGCCATGCTGGACAATAAAATTCAGAAAACAATGATGTTGTTCATTTTGGGATGTGCACTTAGGTTTTGATTATTCAATCTTGATTTGGTTGTTTTTGGRTTGTTTTTTTTCCAAGCACTTATACCTAGAGACAGCATTTTTTACTAAAGAATTGGTGTCATTCATTTAAAAATACCTTAAATAAATAGACAGTGATGAAGGGGTTTCTTGTGGTTTTTGAACAAAGGGAAACCAATCTTAAAAAAAAAAAAAAAAACAACAAAAAAAAAACCCACAATTTCTTGATGAAAAACCTTTTCATCTGTCTAATTGCCACTTCTGTGCGTTTATGCTCTGATATTCATCTTCATTAAAGTGCAGAAATGTGCTTTAAGGAGCTTTAGCAGCCCATGAGCACTAAGCTCTTCCTGGCACTGATGGATGTAAATTTTAAAAATTTTAAAAAGCAAGCAGTCCAGCTCATCTGACGAGGGCGGGGTGATCTCATGAACTTCAGGGGAATTGTCTGAGCAAGATCTGTGGGCACAGGAGGGGTACAGGAAGCCAATTTTGGGTTTTGAGGAAAGCACACCGCCTTCCTCTCGCTCCTGTCAGCGATTTTCTCCTATTTTTGGGGGCAGGATTGTGCAGAAATGAGCGAAAATCACAGCAGTTTTCAGGAGGGTTCTGAGGATTTTCAAAAATGTTTATTTTCACCACTGACAGGGCTGATTTTCTGGTCAGGTTCTGCTTCTAAACCGTGCCAGCCGCGGGTGGGACAGACCAGAGCAAGGTGGCACCTGCTGAGGCGCTGAAATTGTCACCCCAGAGCACAAATCCTCTCAACCTGCCTCCCCCAGGCTGCCAGAAATGCTGTTCATCAACTCCACCCTTGAGAAGAGAGGGAAGAAAAGAAGAAACTCACCTCGTTGGGTTTTCTGCAGCGATGGGGAGCACAGACAGAAATGTTGGCATTCCTTCAAAACAGGAGGTGTTTCCTCTCCAACGAGCAGCCAAAATGTTCAAAAAACATCCAGTGTGGTTCTGATGGAGACCAAATCACACCAGAGCTGCATCCTTGGGCCCCGTGGCCAGCAGGAAACGTGGATCCAAAATCTCTGCCCTCCTGCTTGGACAAATATCCTTTTTCTGGCAAATTCTGCTCTCTTAACTCACCCAGAACTGGCAGGAGGGGAAGCACTTTCTGCTTTTTCTTTGTCACTTRACAATATTACTTTGTTCATCGAGCTGGGAATGTTTGCTTGGTCACCATTCTCATTTTTAATCAAGCTCAAATGGGAAACCTCATTGTTTTTAAATGTAATTACTCAGCTTGAGGCTATTCCAGGGAAATTTTCACAGGTAAAGGTGGATCGGGGGACGAAAGGAATAAACAGATTCCAAAGGTGGTGCCTGCTAAGAGTGCTGCTGGAAAAACGGGGATGGTTTGAGTGCTTAGCAGTCCCATTACCCAAACCCCATTTCTGACCCCTAAACTCACATTTACAAGTGCTGAGGTGTCACTGGGGGGATCTGAGTTTGCTCTGAGTGCAGGCAGCTGCTGAAAATTCTGGCAACAGCACCAAGCTGTGACAAACGCTCTCAGGGGTATGCCAAGGTATAAACTGGTGCATTTCTAAGGAAAGTGCTTTTTAATGACAAGGGGAAAGTTTAGCTGTGGCTCGTTTGGCCAGGTTCTGACATTCCTGGCAGTTTAACAATAAGGTTTTGGTGAAAGGAAGTTATCAATATATTTATATTATATCAAGGTATTTACCTTATTTACCTGCATGTTATTTGTTATCTGTGACCCTAAACAGGGAATTATTTCAATATTTTCAATATGGACCCTTATTTTTTCCATATTGAATTTCCTTACCTTCAAACATGACCCCTCCACAATTACATTGATTCTCAGTGCACTTTCTAGGGGTTTAGTAACATCTGCAGCCCTTTTCACCAATTCCTAATGACTAATAAAAGGCTGGAGGCTATCCCCAATATGCAGATGGGCCTGCCATGATTTATCTCTTTTTTTTAAAACAGTTTTGTGCAGAATTTGAGCGGTAGGATTGAAGCTGAGTTTCTGAGCTGGGCTGCCCTGGTGCTCCCACCTGTATCCCTGAGAAAGAAGACTGGACCAAAGGTTAAATCCATTGCCCTGGTGTTTGTCAGGGAAATGCTGGGTCACTGAAAAATATTTTAACTTCTTTATGGCAATTTTCACAACTCCAGGAAACCCAGAAGATCATGGTGAGACAGTGACTTTTAGGTGACATCGGTGTCCAGATGCAGCTGGATGATGATGAGCGTGAGGTAGCTGAGCTTTCTGCTCCTAAATATTGCTGTTGTTCCTAAATATGAGCAGCTTTGTACTCACACTCTCCATCCTTTCTCTGCAAATCTCCTGTTCCTGAGGCCAAAGTCAGCTTTGCATTGATGGGTGGAATGTAGAATATTCCTCACACACTGCAAAATGCAAATGAATTGTGACGCACATTTCTGGGTATTTACACTTTATTACCTGTAGACATGTTCTGAGGACTGAGATTTTAGGCTGAGGGTTAGTTCTCCTTTATTGAAAATTAATGAAGTCATGGAAATGGTTTTTAAAGTCTACATCATTTGCTGTACGCAACTAATAAAAAATTTCAGGTTTTCCCCTTTTAAATGCTCCCATCTTCCAGTATTTTCTTCTAATAAATCCTCATTCCTGTTGCCCTTTATCTTGTCCCAAAAACTGCTGCTTTGCCATTTAGAAGTGCATGCAAGCCTGACACAACTGCACACAGATATATCAAGAAGTTGCTTTCAAGTTGCCAATTCAGTGACTGACAACACATTCAGCAGGGCCAGGTGTGGCATCAACTAAAATTTTGGTGGAGTGTCCTCACCTCTTCACTGTAAGGCAGAAATTGGCTTTCAAGTTCACAAATTAACACAGAAAACAAATCTGCTGCTGAGGTGAAGAAATTGTCGGGAGTCTTGAGAAGGCAACAAGAGAGGAATGCTCCTGGATGGATCCATTTAATTTCACTGCAGCAGCCCAGATCAGCTCCAGCGATATGTGAGGTCTGGTCACGAATATAAAAGGCAGTGCTTTATATTATATAGTGCATTTATATATATATATATATATATATATATATATATATATATAGTGCATTTCAGTGTCACAGAAATGCTTTTCTGCTGCGTGTGTGATGTCTTTACACAGAGGATTGTACAAAGCAGAGTCATTATCCTCTACTTTTTCTGAAGTTTTTGTTGCTCTAATATTTTTTGTGTACACTCTCACAGCTCCTGCCAGCCCTGTTTGCTCTCTGCTTTCAAATGAAAAAAAAAGGATCTCTCTGGGTTAACCTAAAGTTAACTGTGGAAAGAAAATTTTGTGTGTCTCACTTTTGGTTCTCCTGATCGTGGCTGCTTTCTCAATAATATTTATCTTTAAATACTGCAGTGCTCACATCTACTCAGAACATTTGAAAGTTTTAGAGAAAAAAAACAAAACAACTAAGCAACTCCCTCTCCAGCCCTACAAATGCCAAAAATGCTCAATGACAGAGATTGTTTTGGATCTTTGGGAATGGGAGCATCTCCTGAGCCAGAACAGAAGCCCTGAGAGCTGAAGGGCTCCATCCCACCACTCTGTGCTCAATAAGAAAGCCAGGAATTATTTTTGTAAAAAAAAATTGAAGCCTCTGTGAATGGAATTCAATGCAGTTTTTCTTTTCTGCCAGAAATACAATCCTGAGTGCTTTTATAATAATGAGAATGGTCCTAAAGGCACTTGTCACCTGCCAGAAAAGAACCAATCCTAGAAATAAAATCAGAACTGTAGACGTAATAGGAAAATCCACAGAATATACTCAGTGCACTTAAATGTTCATGAAAGTGAGTGGAACAGAGTGAGACAGAGTTCTTTGATGCACTCTGGGCTTCTTTAAGCTATGGCAGAGATTTCATTGTGACAACAGACAATTTCTCCAACTGTCTGAAATAGCAGAGAAAAATAAAACAGATGTTTCCTTAGCAGAATTGAGACCAGAAGATACACAGAGATCTAAATAATTTCTAATCTCATTTTTTTTATGACACATTTGTGAATTATTTKCATTGTGCACTCACAATTAGAGAGCAGAACAGATGGTGGGGGTTCAGTGAAAAAAAAATATAAAGAAAATATTTCTTTTTGGAGGCAACAGTGCCAAGGATTTGTTTACTMCAWCTGAAAGGTATTTCTCACTTTTCTCTGGAACTGAAGTGTTGCTCCACTGATGTTGAATGGAAATGAGGGCAGACCTAAGGGCATGGCTGTGCTTGAGTCTGCTCATCTGAGCATCCATCCTGGGTGATCACAGCCCTCTGCACTCTGTTTTATTTCCTGATGGAAACCTCTCCTCGGTGTCAGAGGAGATGAGAACTGTGGAGCTGCACTCCAGAGCTGTGTTTGGATGGGAGCAGATGGAGTTCTGCTCTGAGATCCCATGGTTTGCTGACACAAAATTGTGCTGCAGTCACTCAGGTGTTTCTCAGTTCAGGTGCTGCAGGGTGAAGGAAATCCGGGTGGTTGAGAGAAAAAGCCTCGCAGTCAGAAAAAGCCCTTTTTGAAATAAATGCCACCAGGTGAAATAATTGGGAAAAATGTGACAGTTTGCGATTTCTGTGAAATCACAGCCACTCCTTCTTAGCCACAGACCCTGAATGAGTCTGTGTCCAAATTCTTGGGTTCCTGATGTGGTCAGTGCCACTGACTGCCAGAGGATACAGTGCAAAGTCACAAAAGTCAGTTATGCCTTTTCAAATGTGTATAAAACATAGAGTTAACTTTTTTTACTCCTATCATGGTGTACATTCGGAAACACTGTAATATTAAGAATCTGTTCTGGTATTCCTGATTTTGGATTAATATTATTATAAATACACTTACATTTAACCTCCAAAGGTCAGAATTGCTTGCCAAGATCCCAGTTGCCTGGTCACAAAGCAGATTAATGGATTGTGTATGAAGCATTTTTATTTTAAAATCCTTAGTTTGGGTGGCAATGTTGTCTTTGCTTGGTTTTGTTGGGTTTTTTCCCAAACCTTTCACCTCTTATAGTGATGACATTTAAGAAAAGTACCAAAGTTCATGCTGTGAGCAGACTTTCAAGGACATTAAAAAAGCCAAGGCATGGTTTCACCTCCCATTTCCATTCTCTTTATGGTGGGAACATATTTTACAGATGAACAGCTCTAGATGATATTAAATAAATAGGTAGAGGGGCACACATTATCATAATTAATAAAGTTTCGTCTCTAAAGAAAGATACACAGTTGTTGAACAAAAGGCATTTGGCTGTGAAATGGGCTGTAAAGTCACTGAAATACTATTTGCCAGATGTGAAATTAAAATAGTTATTCGCTTTGTTCACTGCAGTAGCCAAGAACTACTCACATTGCAAATCCAGAGTCTGCAAAAATCAATTTCTGACACTTGTCTGAGTCGTGCTTCAATTTTGGGTGTGAAACCTGAGTGCTGCAAGGTGCGAGGGGTTCCTGTCTCGGCTGTAAAGAAATAAATAATTTCTGGTTTTCAGATTTGGAAGGAAAGAAGGAAGGTGAATCACACCTGGAAAAATTTCATGTAAGTGAAGTATCACCTCTCCCCAAAGGTTCTCAGTTCTGAATCCAAAATGTTCCAAAGTGTTCTGAATCCCAGTGAAATGTGGGACTGGCTTGGTGTCTCCACCATCGCTTCCTGTGGAACAGGACTTTGCAGGGTGAGGAATCTTTATCTTCTACAGGTTGTCCGTGGACTCACATAAATTGAGAGTTTTGCCTCATTTTCACATTTCTAGAATAACCTACATGTGCCTACAGAAAGAGTTTGTGCTGCCTTAAGGTGACATAATTTAGCTTGCTTTGTGGATCAGATGGGGATGTTCAAAGACAAAATCAGAACTGAAATAAACCATAATTAATGCCATATACAACACTCAGTAGCAGTGATTTAAACTCCACTCCCACACCTATATTATGACTTTTGCAAAATGCGTTCTCACAAGTCTCTACTTTGCTATTTCAGCAACAGCATCTTGTGCACGCTTTAAAGACAATTTCTCCAGCATAAATTTACCAGCCTTT
The DNA here is from genome assembly GCF_030028575.1 of Malurus melanocephalus. Taxonomy (NCBI): domain Eukaryota; kingdom Metazoa; phylum Chordata; class Aves; order Passeriformes; family Maluridae; genus Malurus; species Malurus melanocephalus. The sequence goes on along the minus strand of NW_026625191.1, from coordinate 4,822 downwards.
TGCAAGTAAAAATACAATGAAAAAAAATTCAAATAAATCCTTCATATTTTAATATAAATCTAAAATTCATTTCTAAATTGATGTGTAAGACTCATTCAATTCTTCATTGGTTTGCAAGTAAGTGAGAAAAAAAAGCCTAAACACTGAATGCTTTACTGGCTTTGCTGTCTTAACTTAACACATCACCCCTCCACACTCTTTTTTTTAAAAATATTTCTGATTTTTGAAATGGGGCAGAATTTCTGCTCCTTTTTAGATGGATTGTTTGGAGGGATTTTGCCGTGAGCAGTGTCAGTCACTGTAATAGCAATAAAACATTGCCCAGACAGACACAGCGGGTGATTTTTGATTTCTGTGTGTGCCCCTGCTCTGACTGATGAAAGTGACCACGACACTGAAGGTACACAGAATATATTCACTGCTGGGGGAAGGCAAAAGCTGAAGTGATCCATCTGGCAATAATCAGAGCTAAAACAACCATGGAGACCCCGTCTGAGTTTAAATTACCCAGCACTGAAGAAAGCACAGCACATGACCGAGGGTTTGTTGGTTTGAGTTATTGCTGGACAAAAATTGGTTGCAGCTCTGCAAAAACAGGGAATGAAGTTTTGCAGCCCAGAGCAGGCCTTTGGTCCTGTGAAAATTAAAGATTGAATGAAAGAGGAGAAAAATTTACATCTGTAAATCAGACCCCCAGAAATACAGATATGAATGCGTATTTTAGATTTACCAGGGAACACATCAATGAAACAGGACATACTAGGGATTAACCCAAAGCCTAATCAAATAGTTTCTAATCTGCATTTTCTAATAGAATAGTTTATCTTGCTGTTAATTTGTAAAATTAACAGCAATTTAAAAGCAAGAGAAACTATTTGATTGAATTCAGCCATATTGTACCGTGTTTATTTAACTACATGATGATAAATTTGATCCAGTGTGAACAGAATAAATCTCCACAGTTCCTCAAATTCCAGTTGTCATAACTTCTCCAGTGAATCCCAGTGACAGCTTTTGCTGTCTTCACAACTGTTTTACCCAGCAAATGGCAGAGAATTGTTCCTCACAAAGTGCAATTTCCATTATACAGGGCCCACTCAGCTCATGTTCTGCTACTCTGAATTTCTCCTCTGTGTTTTATTTCACCGGGGAGAGCAAAACATTTCACATGAACCTAAAATCTTCCGCTGTGAATGAATAAATAGTGAGTGTTTGGAGAAACCTAAAGATATCCTCGGTTATGCAAGGAGGCAAAAAACCTGGTGAGAATAAATAAAATACATCAGGAGCACCCGGTGTGGTTGTTTGCTGCTGCCACATTTATAGTGGTGTCCGTGGAGGTTTCTGCGTGGAAAATCCCGAGGGGAAATAAATTATTCAGATAAACTGAGCACAGACTCTGAAATTACTTTATTTCTGTGCTATGTTTTCAGTAATCACTTGATACATTATGGCAATGATCTCTTTCTCTTTGAGAATCTGATCTGGCTCCCCACATCCTTCCCCTTCTTTTGSTGTTGGTTTTCCCACTTTTATTTTTAACTGGATACCTCCTCACCCACTTATTCTCTGTTTTCTCTGTCTATATATATAGAAAAGATTCTCTTTTCTCTTTCTACTTTTAAAGTAAAGTAAATGTGTTATTGATAAACTTCTAGAACACTTAGAACACAGGATGTAAAAATCCTGCCCACATATCACTAAATAACTCCACAGATAAAATAAAATACTACAAAAAGCAGTGTACTTCTATTCTACTATATTAAAAAAAAAACCAAACTTGAAAATTAAAATTAAGTATAATTCCAATATTTAGAAAAAGAGACATGCAAAATTTAAAACTTTGGAATGCACTATGTCTACCAAGAAAATAATTGGAAATATTAATTTTATTAAATCATTACCAAATAATTCATTCTACCCCTTACACAATGCTAGAAACATCTTCAAAACCTAAGCATTGATTCCAGTAACTAAATCTGTGATTCCAGGTTTGGTTCCTGCCMATGTACAATTGGCCTACAGAAAAAGTGTCCAGTCAAATAATTTTGAATTTTATAGACAACAGACTATCTCTGACCACAACTTACTAGTATATAAACAGAAAAAAAACACTTTCACATTAAAAAACACTTTTACAAGTATAATATAATGTCAAGTTGGTTTAACTTAGGCACAAACCTGACTTTCTATCTCACAAAATTCAGCATTATGGGGAGTAAAATCATACTAGCTGTGGTATCCAAGTCTGTATTAGATCAGAATTTAGTGTGTATTTGATATTTCACCTCAGAATTTGCATAATATTTTCAGTTTACAATGGTGTTTTTCACATTTAAAACTTACAGAACAGATGAAGAAGGCGTGAAGCCATCTGTAAGTTTGTGGCCACCTCATTATTTATTC
>NW_026625191.1:0-1950 GCF_030028575.1 Malurus melanocephalus | reverse complement strand
AAATCATAATATTCTATTATAGGAATACTTTAATGAAAACTCTCAGCTTTTTGATGTTTTGATTATCACTTCATTCAATTTGCATTTTCATTGGCACTTCAAACATATCCACTTCAGTTCTGTTCTCTGTTTTTTAATGTTTGGTTGTTCCGTCTGCATTTTATTGAGTTGTTCCATATGAAAGGGTCAATTTAATCAAGCACATGAGATTTGCTTTTCATTACTTTAATGCAGAAATATCAATGACACAGTAATGCCTTTTTGGTTTTTTGGTGTATTCTGAACACTGGTTTATCTGATCAAGAAAAATCTTTTGCTGACTATGGTCACTGTTTCCTTCAGTTCAGCTCTTGTTTAATACCTGAGCATGTGCTAAATTCTCCTCTGTATTCTACAGGTATAAAGCTTTTTCAATGTAAATTGAGAAGCTGTTTGTACAATTGAAACAGAAGCGTGAATTTTGCATAAAATACCCTGGAAGTGATTACCTTTAAAAGTCACCTTGCAAATGTTTGTATTGGAATTTTAATTTATGTCATTGCTTTCCTTCGTTTGTTTCCTTCATTTGTTTAATCCATAACCTAAGGAAGGCCCGGAAAAGAAAGGGGAGTTATTCCTGTAAGTGCAGATATTTATTTTAGATAGACACAAATGTGTGTTGAGGTGTTCCTAACTGCATTTCAGCATTAATGACAGCAGCAGCAGTTTATTTCATTCATCGAGGGGTGGATGGGTGTTTATCTCCAGCCACTGCAGATTGTCATCCCAGTGTAGTTTCATTTATTATTGTAGAACAAAAGGGTGGATTAATAATGATTTTCTGTGGGTGTTTCACAGCCGCTTTCTCAAATTCTCTTTTAGCAAGGAAAGGTTTATAAAGTACAACATCAGCTGTGTGACCTGTGCCAAAAGGGATTGTGCTGGAGCTGCCAGTGTGAAATTGGAGGTGATTCTTCAGTTCTGAGACTTAGCAGGAGACTTTGTGCACTCTGAGACCACTCACTCCATCCATTCCAGGGTGGTGTGGGCAGTTGTCCTCAAGGGCAGAGAGGGGAGGGATGGACAGAGTGGAGCAGCTCCAGCCATTCACAGGGAAATGCCTGAACATCACCTCAGGTGCTCTCCGAGGGGGACCCTTGTATTTGTCACTGCACAATTTACATTTCTTCAAGAAGAAATCTATGGAGCAGTGGGGAAATACTTGGAACATTCTTTTAACTTTAGCACCAAACAAAGTAGGACCCTTTGTTTAGGATTAATGCCTCAATTTGTACCAAAAAGAGCTTATATCAGGGGCTGCTGTGGCTTTGTGTTATCTCCCTACCTCTGTGACCAACAAGTCTCGTGCCAGCTGATTCCTGTACTACCAGAGATTTGTTATCCATATAAAACACAAAATAAAGCTGTCCAAGAGTCCCTTTGCTGCTATCTTCTGTGGGAGCTTCTTTCTATTATAATGCAGAGTGAAAATAAATCCCTTTTAGGGACTAATGAGGATAAAACAGGGTATTTGTTCAGCTGGTTGAGTTTTTAAAATTTGTTTTCACCAGTTTGTTATAACATTGCACACTGGAAATTCAGATCACAGCAAGTGTAAAGGCAAAGGCAGGTGAAAGAGCTGAAATTTGAGGAGGTGATAGATGAAAAAACACTTCCCAAAGTGAAGACATGATTTTCATCATGATACTTTTTCCGTATTTGATGATTAACCTGTGAAATAACGTTTCATCAGTTGTGAATGCTCTTTTCTCCAGCCCCTCCATCTAACCCAGAACAGAAATCTTTGTGTTTTCACCTCTTCCCTGTGAGTTTCAGAAACATTTACATGATGTTTCTTAGAATCAATCTCTCTTTTGAGCTATTAAATCATACAACAGTGATACAATGGAATCTTGTAACCCTCCCCCCAAAAAAACCCAAAAAACAGTGAATTGTACATCAGCATTTCCA
>NW_026625190.1:18566-19735 GCF_030028575.1 Malurus melanocephalus | reverse complement strand
GAGCATTGCCACCAGTTACTCTGGGGGCTCCTGCACACAGCCACCCGTAGGAAGGAGCACAGACACCAATGCACATTGGCTATGGCTGCTCTCTGGCAGAGAAGCCCCCGGCGGCACAGGTCTCTGGGACAGGAGAYGGGCACCGGTGCTGCCAGGGCTCAGGGCRGTGGACAGGTCTGCTTTGGCGAGGACTCTGCCACACCTGCCGATTTCAGTGCTCCCCGGGCCGCAGGTTCAGAGAAGCATTGGTGTCCTGGCTTACGCGTTCCTTGTCTGTGTCACACCCCCGTGTCTAGGATGGCCAGCAGCTGGGACTTGTCCCAAGGAGGCCATGCCAACTTCTGTGCAAGGCCCCGTGCCCTGCCTACTGCAGCTGCGTGGGCAGCTGTGGGGGCTACTTCCGCAGAGCCAGGCTGCGTTTGCTTATTGTTTGAGCCGTTCCTAAAGCTCCTGTTGGGCTGTCTTGGACACCTGGGCAATGGATTCCTTCCATCCTGGCCCGGARAATTGATTCACAAACACTGGACSTTTATTTTGAAACAGGAGAGTGAGGAGTCCTGTTATATTTTTCGAGTAAAGGGAGAGACCATGGGGCATTTTCATGGAGTCTCTCAAAGTACTCGAGGATGCAGCCTCCTTTTTATCCCAATTTCCCAGGCACATTTCTCTCTCTCTTTCYACATTGAATGAGGTACTTGAGCGGTASAGACTCCCTGAATCRCCTAATACAGACCCCTATCTAATATCTCTCTCCCTCCTCCCTTTTTTGTTTTTTCTTTTCATCTCTGTTCTTTTTCTGTGACTTCAGGGATTTTGCATTGTCTTGGGTGAGTAACAGTCTATGTCCATTGGTTGAATTCTTATGGAATTTATGGTTCCTCCCATTSCTCCTTTCACCTATCAATATCTGGCCTTATCTACCAGCAGACCCCATAATTTGTTTGTAAAGACATTGATCATTCCTTTCAATCCCCCCTCTTTTTGTCATCTCAGTAATTGTGTTTASAAACCTTAATTATCAATGACTTAATTTTCTCTTCCTGGGTGTTTCTTGAATTTGTGATGTTTTGCAGTGACATAATTTTCTGCCTTTTTGTTGCCATTTCTGGATCAGTAGGTATGGCTACTATTTGCATCCCCTTGATCACATGCTGAATCAGATGCACTAA
>NW_026625190.1:14974-15776 GCF_030028575.1 Malurus melanocephalus | reverse complement strand
GCAAACCCCCCCTTCTTCTGCTAATAGATAATCCAGTACCATCTGATGTTGGTGTATCACATTCCTCATTTAAGTGGATTGATCAGCAAGAAGGTCAAAGCTGGAGCTTTCTGGTTGGTTATTATTTTAAAGACAGTTTGTAACCTAATTATCCGATTCAAATTATAAGTGGGTTCTCTGGYACCTGATATGACTTTGATTGGATTCCACRTGGATGGTCCATAGTGTTGTATGATTCTCTCTGGTGGCCATTCATCTTTTCCCCACTTTTGAGTGCTCCCTCCAGCCAAGGATGTATCAATTGATCGCTTTTTTTTTCTGTAAAGATCATTATATACCTTGACTCCTAATTTATTTCCTTGAACTTTTGGCAGCAAGAAGAACTATGGTCTAATATAACCCTACATAACATATCCCTGACCAGTTTGGAAGCAACCTGCGATAAGCATGTTGGCCACAAATCCAGTAATGCCTTCTCAAAGCCCAGGTTCCATTAGCAAAGGGGCCTTTCCAATTTTCATCATCAACTGGTGGTTCAAAATACAGCTTCTTTCATGGGCCTAATGGTCCCCCAAGAATAGTTGCCCCACCATAGGAATTACCATTTCCAAGCTCCCACATGAGGTTTCCACCTACAGTTACAGTTAGATCTGTTTTGTAAGATCTGGACCAGAACTTATTAAAAAGGGTTCGAGTTCTGTTTCGGTATTGTCACTTCCACAGATAGTCATGGACAACATGTGTCCCACTTGTGGAATTATCTCAGGGGCAGCTAAAAAATAAATGGTCAAAGAACTTGTTC
>NW_026625190.1:11459-13410 GCF_030028575.1 Malurus melanocephalus | reverse complement strand
CGGGTTAAACCCTCCCCCACTTCTCAATTCCAAGTCCTCCTGTTCCATTAAACAAGTTTTTTTATTATAATAACCAAGCGCTGGTCATTCACTTAAAGGCTCTTTTGGTTAACAAAGTTTTAACTTGATGTGAAACTTTTCAGTTTTCAGTTTTYGGTTTTTAGTCACCATCAAAGTYGCAGCTGCACAATTCTGCAGACAATGCAGCCCACTTCTGGACACTGGGTCTAGCAGYTTACAAAAATAAGCAACAGGCCRCCATGTTGCCCTGTGGTCTTGTACCAAAATTCCTTTAGTATGGCCCTGTTTAACATCCACATATAGCTCCAATTCCTTTTCTGAGTCTGGAAGAGCTAAGACTGGGGCACTGTCCAATTTGTCTTTTAATTTYCTGAAGCTTTGCTCCCCTTCTGGTGTCCATACTACAACATCAGGACTGTCTTGGGTTAAAAAGCCATATAAAGGTCTGGCTAAAACAGAAAAATCGTCAATCCATGCTCTGCAGTACCCCACCAACCCTAAAAACTGCTGTAACTCCTTTTTTTTTTTGTCTGGGAAAATGGTACTTGTAAAATTCCTTGTAATCTTTTTGGATCAATGCACAGTAAACCTCCCATCAAAATGTGTCCCAACTATTTAACCTTTTTCTCTACCAAATGCACCTTCTTTTCAGACACTCTAAGCCCCTTTTAAGCAAGAAAATTAAACACTTTCACAGTAGCCTGTTCAACCACTTTTTCCTGTTCTCTTGATAAAAGCAAATCATCCACATACTGCAACAACCTAACTTGCTTCGGCGCTTCAGCGACTCGGCGCTTTGGCGACTCGGGGGAAGGAGAACGCCAGGGCCCGGCACTCCGGGCACGTGTGCTCATGTGGCGTGGCTTACAAAAGCAAAGCAAAGCAAAGCAAAGCAAAGCGCAGCCAAGACACAGTTAAAACAGTACTGAGCAAAAGGTTTCCGGGGAAAAAATTTGGGATTAAAAGTGGGAAAATTTGGATTAAAAATGAGAAAATTGGGACTTGGGGCAAAAAATGGTGACTAAAAATGAAAAAATTTGGATTAAAACTGATGCTCGAAAAAAGGGCCTGAAAACAAAACTCCATAGACCAGTGTCTATAGAGCAGGTATTTCTTTATTGCAGCGCTGGAGGTGAGGGGGATTTCTCCTCCTAACTCACCTACCTTTGCTTCAAATTAGCACATAGTTATACACCATGATTACTATATAAACACATACTAATTTGAAGCAAAGGCAGGTGGGTTGAAAAGAAAAATCCCCCTCACCTCCAACGCTGCAATAAACAAACACCTGCTCTCTAGACACGAGTCTGTTGAATGTTATTTCTAAGCCTTTTTCAGACATCACAGGCAGGTTTCTGTAGGGCTGGGCCAAGGGCACAGAGGGTGGGATTGGGCGCTTGGGGACTCACTCGGCGACTCGGTGACTTGGCGACATGCACRTTCTAGTCCTAGACTATCACCTAAGATTTCCCCACATTCTAACCAGAGTAAGCAGAAACGTCCACTCACAAGACAAGCAATTTGATCACAAGGTTGGCAAAAAGGAATCCCGAAAAGGCTAATGGACAGTCTCTCCACAGACCAACTAAAACAGGTAGTGTCTAAGTGACCAGACAGAGTGCCCAATAAATGAAGTGCAGAGAAATATAACATAAAGCCAGATACATCCCCCTTAATAAATCTAAGTAGAAATGAGAGTGCACCAGAGAAATAATGTATAGGGAAGCTGAAGGTCTTGCCCAGCTTAGGTAGAAGAGGGGCTGGAAGTTGGATTAGSAAACTCAGGATAGAAAGTTATCATCTTAGGGCTTTGCTAGCTGCAGCAGAATACAGAGAGAAATTGCTGCTGGAAGAATTGAAGGGGAAATACTCAGAGTAACTGTTTACCTCCCTCAGATTCCTATATGTATAAAACATGATTCACTAA
>NW_026625190.1:6916-11399 GCF_030028575.1 Malurus melanocephalus | reverse complement strand
TCTACATCAAAGTGGCAAGGTGCTTATGAGGCCTACTAATTGAAAACTTTCTATAGCCTTTTTATACGTTATCAATATAAGAATGTAGTAACTTTTTACATATTATTATAATACAATGTAATCACTTCCAATATATTATCAATGATAACTTCATATATATATTGCTATAAGGTTTTTTTAGTGTAATAGCAGCATGTAGTATACCAGCTGCATGTAATCTAACCAGCTGGATTAGTATATAGATAAGTGAAATCACCAAGAGGCATAAATCAGAAAAGTTCTGAAGAAAGTAGACAGGTATATGCTATAAACAAGGAACAGTAGAGAGCACTAATGAGAACTTTCCCCAGGCACACAGTCAGCAAAATCATTGGAAATGACGACTTGGAGGACTAGAAAAAACCCATGAACATCGCAACTGCACATGCCCTGAAGACAAAGGTTAAAAGTCCACCATGACGAAGAGGATGGTATCTCATTAGAGGGAGACCCCTACGACCACCGAATTGAGGATGACACATGCGCACTTGTAAAACTGTGATATCGTGGATTTCTGTGCCCATGTATAGTAATGGGTGTATGGTGGGCATATGGGGCACAGTGACAATGTTCATGTTACACCATGCTTACTGTATAAATATGTGCTAATYTGAAGCAAAGGCAGGTGGGTTAGGAGAAGAAATCCCCCTCACCTCCMGTGCTGCAATAAACAAATACCTGCTCTATGGACATTGGTCTATAGGGTTTTATTTCTAAACCTTTTCGGGCATCAGTTCCTTAATTCTGAGGTTATAATTATGTTCCCAGCTCTGAAAGGACTGAGAACCTGCTTGCTTATGTTGCAGGATAACTATACAGTATTAATAATAGTTACTAATGTTATTATTGTTATGTTCAAATTGTAGTTCTGTTTTTACMCAATGTTAAATATGTTAAATCTAAATTGTTTAGATACCTCTACCCTTTTCCTCTCTGTGTCTTTCCCTTCTGCCTCTGTTGTTATTACTGTATAAACAATGTTGAGTCACAGAGTGGTGAGAGAGATCAATCTGATTTTTATTTATGCCTTAACATGTGTTATGTGCTAAGAGCTCTGTCCCTCAGGAGGCTTTGCCTGGCAGCCACTCATGGCACAGCTTCCCCTACTGCTCTGCAAGCACCCTGCCCCCATTGCTGGTGGGGCAGATGCCCAGATGCCTAGGAAAACAATGAGCGAAAAAAAATGCACAGGAAATCATGCTATGGGAGAGCGAGGCATATAAAAGCAGCTAGCTGCAACACAACGGGAGCCATTTTCCTTTAGAGTTCTTGGAAGGAGCGGGAGCCCACCTGAAGGGTCACCTTGGCTGTCCTACCCCTCCGCCTTCCTTTTGTTTCCTTTCGTTCCTGCGGTCCTGCTTCCCTGTSCGTGTTATTGATTGTGTCTCAATAACTAATCAGAGACAGTATCCAATCAAATATAAATTTTATTAAGCAAGCGGCATAGTGGTCAAAGCAGCGCTGGGCGGGCTGGGTGAGTCCATACTCTCCCCACAGCACTCTTCCCACGACACCGCGCAGTATGTGGTCTAAGTCCTTCCCTTTATACAGTCTCTGTTTCTGGGTTACATGGCACTTCTAAAGATCGTACTGCATCTGCGCTGGGTTGTTGCTAAGGAGGTCTTTTGCTGCGCTCCGCTGGGAGGCAGGCTCTTCTTCTTCCTTGCACGTCCGCAGCATCCTTCCCTCTAGATATTCAAGGAAGTTTAAGTTCCTAACAGGATGTGTAAGTTTCGCTGTGCTGGCAAGTTTTCATTGTACAAAACAGGATGTGTAARTTTTGCTTTGCTGGCAAGTTTTCCTAAYGGGATGTGAAAGTTTCTACTGCAATTTCATGAACCAAACTTTATTTATCACAATCCCCCCTCTCTTTATTATTATTTTTTTCATGAAATYGCCTCACTGCTTTCTCGCTCAAWGTCACATAGGTAAGCAGTGAAAATTTGATGTTAAYTCATCTGGTGGTTTTAATGCAAGACAGACATTAATAGCTCAAAKAATTTTAGACTTTACAGAGAAGATWTCTTAAACATGCCTTCAAGCACAACAGGTCATGACAGTTTAACAAGCAGGCAGTAAGTTGTTCCATTACTCAAGGCACTTTAAACAGCATCCTTTAGCAGTTAGAATTCCTGAAGTATCCCTAAATCCTTGTACTAAACTTCAGTAACAAATGCCGACAAAGTAAATAGTTGTTCTTGTTAAACTGACCGGTTTGCCAGCATTTGCACACAAACTGCTTAGAAGACCTTTACATATAAATTGGGTGCTGACCACTATTTTAGTGAAGGCAGTGTCAAAACAGGAGGAATATTAGCCTGAGGTCTTCTCTGTAAGCTGGTCTGTCAGGCCAGGTGAACTGATTTTAAATTCTCAGCCACTACTGCAGCTTGTACTCACAGTGCAGAGTACAGCACTGTAGAGACAGGTTTTTTCCATACAGTAGCTAAATGCCAAGCTGATGAAAGATGGAAAACTGCTGTTGAGAGACTTAGCAAAATTCAAGTTTTATGATACACCTTATGGTTCTTTTTACAAATACAATTTCATTCCTGTTGGGAACCTGCTTAACCATGGCCATGTTGAAGCACAGAAAGCTTGTCAAGTTCCCATCTCTACAGAGAAGRTATACAATGCGATAAGATGATAYCAACCTTTTACAAAGGTTTTAGCAGTGAAGSTGGGAGGTCCAGACCCGATTTTTGTCTGAATGACTTTCTGTCCTCCCAGCGGCTCAGAGTCCACCTAAACGGTTGGTGCGGTTGTGAATCAGCAGCACAAATACTAATACAGCATAACATTATAATAAAAGCATAATAGGAGGGTGGTGGTCCCATGTCTTTGTGTATTTTGTTCTTATCCATTTTAAACTTATCCCCTCTTTTTGTCATGCGCTTCTATGCCTGTCTCAGGTTCTTCTGCAGTCTGGGGCAGCTCATTTCAAATCTTTCATAGTCCCATATGTCTCTTTTCCCCTTTTTTGTTCTTACTCCTCTGCCTCGCCCGTCGACCCGCTTGCCTCGGGACACGCGTATTTTCATCTTCTCGGCAGCAAGAGTATTTTTCTGGGGATCTATGGGAAAAGGATCTTTTCTTATAGCTGTCCCAGTTTAACCATGATACCCCGACAAGGCAGGTGCGCCAGAGCCTTTCTACAGTTTCTACCAATGATTTCTGCCACCAYTGGTGTGTGTTTGTTAGCATGGTAACAATACCGTTCTGGATGTATCCCCAATACATAAATATCCCACTATTCTGGGGGGTTCTTATTCCAATTGTCCAGTTTTGGTTGCCAGTTGCAATATACACCACGTTTGTTGTTGTTCCAATTCATAACACATGCGGCAAACCCCTCTAGGAGGTCTGCSTCTCTGACAGTGAGTCTACMATCACTCCCGGCACACTTTACAAATAAAACAAACAAAAGGATAATAACTGCAATCTGGGGTATTACACTTAACAAAATAGTTACTAGCATATTGCTCACAAAACAAATAATCACTCCTTAGGTGTATAGTTACAGGGTTCATATACAGAGCCAAGACTGGGAGTTAGACCTGTAACACTGACTCAGCCTGCAATTTCACAGGATTAAACAGTCAGAAACCATTAAGCTGAWAAAAAMCTGAAATGTATGTGACAATACATGTCAGATACTCMTCTCCACACCATAAGGAAAAAATATATATACATATCAGTACACAGTTCATTATGTCTGACCAAGGTATTATTTCACAGACAAGACTGCAGCTTCATCGGAGGGCTTTATGGAGCAGATGCCACWWAAAATCYAGAAACAGTGCACAGAAGGAACAGAGAGGGAACTAGATTTAAAGCAAGCAAATACTCTGCCCTCACTTTCCTGGTAAATTGTGCATGTGTGTTCACTGTGCYTTGTAATCAGTGTGGCTTTCATTGTGTTATTAATTAAAAAGAGAGGCCTTCTGCAGAAGAAATTTAAAATTGCAAATTTCCTTATGCATATTCTACAAAAGCAATTTCCATTTTGTTATGTTACTCTGCGTCATATTAACGTTAGGTTTTTATAAATGAATTACAAACTGACACTTAGCAAGAGTCACAAAACCAACCTCTGTGTACTATATCTTGTACCCCCGTGTGGGAAAATGCCAAGTCACACAAGCAGGTATTCTTAGAGTTAGGTGACACAGTGTGAGCAGCTTCTCTAGCAGTAACACTGAATACACAGGTGCACAACAGGTTGTCCTTAGTTGATTCGTTAAGATGGTAATAACAATTGCRTGCAATTCTCTTAGTATGAACATCAACACAAATCAAAACAATACAGGTAACAAAGCAGCAAGCCCACTGATGCCTGATGATTTTTGCTTTTCCTTTTTATGCTTTCTGTACCCTCCATGCATTCGCCTGTACCCCTTAACCCACATGCTTGTAATTCCTGAAGCTTGATATTCCAGCTTAG
>NW_026625190.1:4451-5266 GCF_030028575.1 Malurus melanocephalus | reverse complement strand
GATTTATTCGTTGTTCATCCTCTGTATTTAGGGAATATATTTTGATGTTTAATCCTTGTTCTTTTATTTGCAGTCCTATTCAAAGTTTTACCATTAGGTCCCTCCCTAGGAGGTTRTATTCAGCCTCTGGTACCAATAGAAGAGAGCCGATTCCCATTTCAGAGTTTGTTTCAAATAATATATCTTTTATTACAGGGACACCGAATGGTTCTCCTTTAGTTCCAATTACTTGAACCATATCCTTAGATATTTTGCAACCTATAGGTATTGTTTGTACTGTGGAGCGCTCTGCTCCAGAATCTACCAAAAACTCTATTTCTCGCTTCTGGGGTCCTACCTTAAGTTTTACCAGGGGCTCTGATGTTTTTCTGGACCCCAACAAATACAGCCCCTGACACCCCTATTCCTCTTCAAACATTTTTATGTCCGCTATCCGCTGGCGGCAGTCTCTCTGCATATGTTCCTTTTTCTGGCAGTTGTAACAGACCACCTCGCTTTTCCGTTGCACCTCAGGGTTTCTAGGCGGTCTCGAGGACCGTTGCTCTGGTTGCGTACCCAAATTTGATCTTTCTTTTCCTCCCCGTACAGCCGCCACCATCATTCTAACTTGTTTCTTATGACTTTGGTCATCCCTCCTTAYGTATACTTTCTGTGCTTCCCKTAATAATTTATCTAGACCCCAATTTTGCCAGTCWTCCAATTTCTCTAACTTCTTTCTGATGTCTACCCATGCCTTTGCTACAAACTGGGTTTTCAGCAAGGCCTGACCTATTGGAGAGTCGGGAATCACCCCAGAGTATAACTGCAAATTTCTC
>NW_026625190.1:2245-3369 GCF_030028575.1 Malurus melanocephalus | reverse complement strand
CTTTAGAATTTACGTAGATGTTCAAAGCTTGACAAATCCAATCCTCAAAAGACCCAAATACTGGCCAATAAACATTTCCTCCAATCTGTTTTCTGCCCCATACTGTCAYGCAATAATTAATAATTTTTGCTTTACTTTTTCCTTTTCTAGAGGGATAACTATCCCAAAATTTTATCATTAACCCTAGATGGCTATCGGGAGGCATGTCTGGGAGTTTTGTTTGGGGCTCCCCCSCATGGATTCAGARGGCTTGCTCTTCCTCTGTCCCATCTTCCAAAGTGCTTTCTTAGAGAGGACTTGAACTACTCAGGGACTCGAACCCTACGCACTCTGGGATAACCACCCCCCGCCCCCGAATGGATATTTAGAGAGGATTTGAACCCCTCAGGGACTTGAGCCCTGCAATTACTCACGCGTCCTGTGTCTTCGTCGRGGGCTTTGTGCACAAAGTTTATAGGGGCTTTTCTTTTCTTTGGCCACTATCTGAATTCAGGTTTGTCGGTCAGGGTTTCAGAGGAKTACCCTCCTTTCGGGCCGTTATAACAGTTAACAGGGCGCCTCCCGTTAGGGGGTCTCCAGTGAAGTATCCTGATCCGAGTCAGGGCACAAAATTGTGATATTGCTTCCCAATAACCAATCAGAGACAGTATCCAATCAAGTATAAATTTAATTAATTAATTAAGCAAGCGGATAGTGGTCAAACAGCGCTGGGTGGGCTGGGTGAGTCCGTACCTCCTCCGGCACTCTCCCCACGACACCRCACCGCATGTGGTCTGAGCCCTTCCTTTTATACAGTCTCTGTCTCTGCGCTGTGTTGTKGCTAGGGGGGTCTTCTGCTGTACTCTGGTGGAGGCAGGCTCCTCTTTTTCCTGGCACGTCCGCAGCACCCTTCCCCCCAGATACTCAAAGAAGCTACAAACAGGGCAAGCTRTGCTGGGGCTGGCAAACTGTCTTAACAAAGCATGTGGCAATTTTCTACTGCGATTTCATGAACCAAACTTTATTTATTACAATCCCCCTCTCTTTATTACCATTTGGTTCGTGAAATTGCCTCACTGCTTCCTTGCTCAGAGTACTAAGTCACATAGGTAAGCAGTGAAAATTTGATGTTAATTCATCTGATA
>NW_026625190.1:0-1280 GCF_030028575.1 Malurus melanocephalus | reverse complement strand
TTACTTTACTTTACTTTGGCATTTGGAGGCCAAAAATGGGGATTTGTGCCCAAGAATTGAAATTTGGAAGCCAAAAATTGCTATTTGGGAGGCAAAAATTGGGATTTGGAGGCAAAAATTGGGATTTGGAGGCAAAAATTGGGATTTGGAGGCAAAAAGAGTGATTTGGGCCCCAAAAGAGAGATTTTGGATCAGAACTTGCCATTTGGGTAMTGGAAAATCAGGATTCAGGACACAAACTTGGGATTTGGGCTCAGAAATTGGACTAGGGAAGTGGAAAATTGGCAGGTAGGCCTYGAAACTTGGGATTTGGGGATGCACATTGAGATAATTAAGCTGAAATCGTGCTTTAAACGTGGGCCTTACACTTTACTTTTACCTTTACTTTTACCTTTACTTTTACCTTAAGTTTTACCTTTATACTTTACTTAACAGTTACTTTATTTTATACTTTACTTTACTTTACATTATTTTACACTATACTTTACTTTATACTTTACACTTTGCTTTACTTTATTTACACTTTACTTGACTTTACTGTACATTACTTTACGCTATACTTTACTTTATATTTTACACTTTGCTTTACTTTATTTACACTTTACTTGACTTTACTTTACACTTTACCCTTTACTTTATATTTTAGTTTAGTTTACTTTACYTTTTCCTTTACTTTACACTTTACATTACACTCCACTTTACTTTACATTTTACTTTACATTTCRTTAGTTTTCTTTACACTTTACTTTATATTTTACTTTACATTACACTTTCTACTTTACTATACTCTTTACTTTACTTTTCACTTTACTTTACTTTAAACTTTACTTTATACTTTACTTTATACTTTACACTGTACTTTACACTTCACTTTTCTTTACTTTGCACTTCACTTTACTTTACACTTTACACTCCAATTTACTGTACTTTATTAACATTTTACTTTACATTAAACTTTACTTTACACTTTACATTACACTTTCCTTTACTTTACACTTCACACTCCACTTTACTTTACTTAACATTTTACTTTACATTAAAATTAACTTTACACTTTACTCTTTTCTTTACTTTACTATACAATTTACTTTAATTTACACTTTACGTTTCTTTGCTTTACACTTTATTTTAAGCTTTGCTTTACTTTATACATTACTTTACATATTACTTTACTTTACTTTAAACATTACTTTACTTCATACTTTAGTTTACTTTACTTTTTATTTTATACTTTACTTTACACTTTACACTTTACTTTACATTTTACTATACGATACTTT
>NW_026625189.1:11787-16319 GCF_030028575.1 Malurus melanocephalus | reverse complement strand
TGTCCCATTCCAAGCATCATTTTGGATTTTAATCGCTCGGGTTTTGCCTCTCAGCCCCCTCTGACAAAAACATCGCTCCTGGATATCCACAGTGTGTGAGATTTGTGGGGTGGCTGAGGCTGCAAATCACTTCAGTGCTGTCTACCACTGCTCATCAATGAAATAAGAAATAAATTTTAAAAATCACCCAATAAGTATTTTCTGTTGCTGTGATGAATGCTCAGTAGCTTCTCTGTATAAAATTTTAATTCTTTTTTTAAAAAAGGGGAAATGATTCTGCTTGTGCAGGGAGGATGTACTAGATGACCTCCAGTGGTCTCTACCAACCTTGCTCATTTTGTTTGATTCCATGAAAAGGAGAGCTTTTACATCGTATTTTTAGAACTTTAGGGGGAAAAACCTGGGCAAAAAAAATTCAGAAAAGTTAACAGAGAAAGAGGCAGCATTATTTGTGGTCATTCATGGCACCATTTGAAAAAAATTTGTTTGGTGTTTTTTTTTCCTTTGCTTTTTGTTTCCAAATAGGAATAAAATCAAGGCCCTTAAAACTCTTTGGATAAGATAAAATAAATCAAATAAAGATATTGAATTGAAACATGGAGGAACACACACGTTTTAATTCATGGAAACTGCTCGAAAGAGTAAGTAAGAGAAATCGGATAAAAGGCAAGATTAGAAACTACAGGTTCATGGGTTTGCTTTTATCTATTCTGAGCTCATTAATTCACCACAGAATAACTAAAATTAGAATCCAGTTTCCTCTCTCACAGAGCCCATGCTTTCCCCAACAGGCACCAGAAAAAGAATATTTTCTTTTTTTTTTCCTTTCCAGCATGACAGAAGTCTCCAGTTAAACTCCACGTTGCTCCAAATCATCATCTCCAATTAGGGTTTATTCTTTGTCAGCATTTTACCTGGCAGGAAGGCAGCACTGCAGGAAGAGATGGATTTTGAGCACCTTGCACATCTCAGATCCCCTCTCTCTCTGCCACTCTGCCTTTTGAGAGGAGGACGTGAGAATTGATGACATTTCAGTCACAGTGCCTGGTGATCAGATGTTCCTGCTGATACCAACCTTTTAATGTGCCTTGAATGTGGCAGGACATGGAGATACAGCTCAAGGATCAGGACTCTAATGTTAAAAATGGGCTTTGAGCCAGGAATGCAGTAACAGGAGAATGTTCTTACTGTTGAAAAAATGATAATAGAATGGTTGTTTTTCTGAATCAAAATCCTCAAATCTTCAAAAGCCACCAAAAGCTTCTCCTTGTTCTCAAGTGATGTCGACAGCCAGGTGTGCTTCACCTTGCTCATCCAAAATGGAAAAAGTATTAATTTGTTTTCTTTTAGCAATTAATCACATGGTAGAGGGAGAGCAGGTATAACATCRCACCTCTTTTATATTTTTTGCAATATAAATCTGCCACAAATCAATCAAGAGAAGTCCCCTGTTCCTTTCCCTGTGATCGCCTGAAGGAATCCTGGCTGCCATTCCCTGGAAAAAAAAAAAAAAAAAAAAAAAAAAAGAACAATAATTAAGAGAGTGAAAAAGTTCTGTAAAAGAATATTAATTCTTGAGAAAGAGTAAAAGGAAGGAATCTTTCCTTCAGCTGAGAGGATCAAAACTGACAGATACACATCTCATGGTCTGAGCTGCTTTAACAGCAGAAAACCCCCTTGGTACCCCATAACCCGACTCTGTCTGGATCCACCACGCCAAGGGAAATGCCCCATCCTGTGTTCAGTCCAGCTCTTTCTGGGTTTTGTATCCAGGGAAATCCAGACTGTGCTGTGCATGGCAAGGTGGGCTGGGGATCACATTTCTTCTGCTTTTCTTGGAATCCACGCCAGTTCAGCCTGGCTGAAATGCAGCAGCAGTGCTTCCATTCCCCCTAGGACTGCTCCACGGACCCTTAAAGAGAAAATAATTATAATAATAATAATTAATAATCACTTCCAAGCATCTCCAAGGGGGCAGCTCCACTCCAGGATCTCCTCTTGCTGGAGTCTCTTTGCAGGAAGGTGCAGAAAAGCCACAGCAATTCAGATTCACAACCTGCCTGAACCTTTCAGTCAAGACAACTCATTCCATGTGTTTTCTCATATGCTTCCTGTTAAAATCTTAGTTGCAAAGTGGTTTTTAGGCTTTCTGAGCAGACAGCTAACACAAGATTGTCTCTGCAATAGGACCGCAGGGGGAAAAAAAAAAAATCATAATTTATTGCTTCCGTATGATTTTAGTTCATGTTCAGTGAAATCAAGTCAGAAACCTGGCTCCTTTGCATCTCTAGGGTATTGTAAACAGCAAATTCTCTTTTAATAATTCAATCAGATGAGAAAATACAAGACTGGGCTCTGAGCTGGTATAAATCACCACAGATATATGGAAATTGAACTCTCCGGGTTTGCTTCAGCTAAGGGGTCTGACCCAGGATTTATGTAACTCAGTTACATAAATCTCCTTACCGAGGACTCATTTTGGAGAAATTCACCAATTCACCAACTCCTGTATCAGCTCAAAGAGCAATTAAGCCTCTGACAGCTCCACAGAGACTTTCTAACATGTTCCTTCAGGTACAAAACCACGCCACCTTTTTTGCAAAACGCACCCATAAATACACATTTAACCTGTAATTGAGCCTGCAAGAAGTGCAATCACCAGACAACTCCTCACTGCAGACAAAAATAAGACAAATGGTCAGTCTTGTAACAGCAGACTTGTCTGACTGAGCAAAATTACATGGACAAAAAACAGCAAAAAATCTCAGGGTTATCAAGCTCCCTTCATGCCCTGTTGCTTAATCCCATCGTGCATACCGAGTCACAAATGAATTTGTGCTCACCTGGGCAGTCTGATTTACTCTGAACAATAACACATTGATGGCATCGAGACAAAAACAGGGAAAAGTGTAACTCTCATTGCAGCCAAAACAACTCCTGTGTTGTAACTCAGAGCTCTCGCTGACACAAACCCAGATCCTTCAGAGCAGGAGGAAGGTCCATCGTGTTTAAACCCAGGCTGCACTCTGAGCACCTGGTGGGTAAAAACAGGTTTTGGGGAGCTACTGGTCCTTCCTTCCACTGTTCTTATATATTGCCTTTGCCCTAAGTGGCTTCTTTCTTACTTTTTTTTTTTATTTTTTCCCTCAAATTTGAAAAAGTAYCAATTGACCAAACAGTTTCCCATTGCACATCTCTTTCTCGTGACACATGAGTTCAGTTCAGCTCTGCTGCTTTTCCTATAATTTGACCTTGGAGCTTTACTCTCTGGCATGTGATACGATGCAACACAGGATCTAAAATATTTCCTGAACTGGTTGCTGCTGATTCCCATATTCCTACAAGGAGGCAGGAATTCCCAAACACCRGGAAAGAGAGGAAACAGCAGAAATAATTTTTTGCACCTTTTTTTTTTTTTTTAGCAGAAAAATAGATTTTTTCCTCACCCTGCTTAAAGCAGATCACATAAATCAGGGGCAAAAAAAATCCTCCAGGGGAAAAAAGCATGCTGAAAAGCCCAGTGAGTGGTCACAATTACTAAAATCAACATTTATTATGAGGATTTTCCTCACTGCTCTTCACTAGGGACATTGAAATAGGTCCAGGTATGTCCCAAAGTCTCACYGAGGCTGCTCYTACCAGCTGTGATAGAAAATATCAATATTTTACAAAAATACAGTAGGATAACCTAATGTAATTACAAAGAACATGAAATTCAGAGTTGAGGATCAGATCCTTGGGAGCCTGGCTCTGCTGAATCCACTGCTGTGGATTTAAGGCTCAAATGCACAAATACCACAGGATTCAGCCACGTTTCCTCTCCCAGGGAAGTTTCCTTCCCTCTGGTGTATCAGACCCTGTCTGCTGCTGATCTCCTGCTGGTACCACAAATACCACAAAAAACTGGAAAAAAATTCCCCTACATTCAGCAGGTTAAACACCATCTTTTAGCTTTTCTTTTTCTGTTTATTTTCAGACTAAACACCAACAGAGCAGGTTGTTCTTGGCTCTTGCTCCTGATGTAATATAGATGCTGGTGATCCTTCAAATGCATTTAATGATCCCATGCTACAAATGAAAAAATACAAATAGTGAATAAAGGCAGGTGCCTTTTATTTGGCAGTTAAAAGACGCTCACCATTTAAAAGTGAATTTAGTAAAAGTTATCTGTGCAATAAAGTGAATTTATTGAGTAGGAAATGGTTTGCCTTATACAGTAAATCATTTTATGTATTATAACATTTTTTCTTTCCAGCACTGAGTTGAGCTATTCCACACTGAATACAATTAGATATGAATTGTGCCTGGAAGGACACCAGTTCTATCTACTTTCTCAAATACACAGGAGGCAAATATTCAAGTCTCTGCTCTCATCTGCATGTGCTGCAAAATACACGTATTTCTGCATCATTCTCATGAGAAATGCATCCACTTAACCAATGCTCCTCCTGTAGTTTCCTCTGCACAACTCTTGTTTCCATTTCCAAAATTCAGATTATCTCCCCATCACAAATGGTGACTGCTTTTATAAA
>NW_026625189.1:3178-11347 GCF_030028575.1 Malurus melanocephalus | reverse complement strand
TTAGTCACCACCAAGCAGAATTTTAGAAATTACAAATTCTTTGAATAGGAAAAGAAATAACATTCAGAAATAATTTATAAGTTGCAATAATATCCCCTAGGGGACTGAGAGGAAAAACCCACAAATAGAAAAACTTCTTGAAAAATAAAAAGAAAAAKGATTATTTAGAAAGCATATTTATTCACTGTGAGTTATTTAAGAATGAAGGAAAACACTCTTTGACATTTGTTCAAAATCAGACTTTTCCATTTGTCAAGAAATTTCAAGGTCAGTATTTTTTTAAAAAGAAAATCTTCATTTCTTAAATCCATTTTTTGTTGTTGGAACAACCTCTGATAGCTAATCAAATTTCAGGCTTTTAATCCTCCTTGCCACTTAAACTTCTATTATCTCCCATCTTTTTATCTATGCTTTGGAACCCTCATATATCTGTGTTTTTCTCAGCAAAATGCAAAGCAAGAAAAAAAAAAAAAAAGCAGAGGGTAGTTTAGAATGTGCTTTGTTATGATTTTATCTTGCCTGTTTACTTTAAAGGCAAAGTTTCAATAAATCATTCAAACACCATTTTTAKCTAGCATTTTCCAAACTTCCAACTTCAGGACTGAAGATAATTTAGGACTTCAGTATTTTCTTCAGGATGAAGATTTCTCAGCTAAGATTCAATAGTTATCTTAATTAAAGTAATAAATTTTTTCATTCTGTTTTGCAATGTCTGKTTTTTTTTTCCTTTCATCTGTGGTCATTTCCAAACCACAAATAATCCAGTAATAATTTGAAGGATTATTCCTTTTTACAGAAGAAGGAAAAAAGAACATGGCCAGAAAAGCCATGAAAATTCCTCAGACAGCCATTACCCTGAAATTCAGGGTGGTAGAGTTACAGAAATAACTTTTTTTGGTATTTTTTAAAGACTTATCTAAATGCCCCCAAGACGGCACTTCTTCATCTGCCAGAAGAGATGAATCATTTTGTGATGCTTGGAGSAAGTTGTACCTACACTGGAGCCTTCGAAAAGTTTCTTTCTTCCTTCCTTTTTCCTAGGAAAAAAAATCCATGACAAAAAAATTACCTGAGTGCAACACCTGATTAAAAATATTTTTCAATAGATGCATTTCAAAACAACCATTTCAAACCCCTACTCCCCAGGATAAAGAAAAGTATTTTTATTTCACAAGGAGGGACAATTAGAATAATTTATTTTAGTCAAGATTTTCTCATCTGATTTAACAGAAACAACTCACAGGTCCTGTATGTCTAAAGAGAAGAGTTCCTCCTAGGCTCTGTGTTTTGCTCTCTTTAAAGTGGTCTGCACCTCTGAAAAATAAGGTCATTTCCACCCCYAGAAAGGCTGAGGGTCAAATTTTCAGAGGCAAATGGTCAGATGGGCATTACTGACCTCTGGCTGGAAACCTGTCTGCAAACTGGGAGGACTGATGGTCAAAGAACTCTGTTTCTGTGCCAAAGTCCAGGTAACAACTCCCTAAAATAAAGTAATCTTACCACASGGGAATTCTTTCTGGCAATTTCTAGAAATCTCAGCAAATATTCTCATTTTTCCGATGCCACCATTACTGCCAGTGCTGGAAATGAGACCAGGATGTCAATTTTAGGTCCAAAGACATGGGAAAATCAGGTGTTCCCTGAGAGTCACAGACCACAGCTTGAAGTGCAACACCTGAAATGAACAGCAAAAACCACACTGAGAACTCGAGGGAAGGGTGGGCACTTCCCAGAATGTCCCAGAAACAGGGGAATCGTATTTTTCAAGCATGGCACGGTGGGCAAGGAGATGTGGCACACTCAGTTACAGTGTCTCTTTTTTTTTTTTTTTTCCCTGTATATCTGTGTCACTGCCAGATAGAGCTGAGAACTGTTCTCCTAAAATTTTAATTCCCCTGRTGAACAAAGGACAAAGGGACATGATGTTTTTCTAGGATTTCTCTGAGTATCTCTAAAGGAAATGTGAGCTTCAAGGAAATCAGGATAMAGCTGTGCTCAGGAAATGCTCTTAATCCGAGACAACAAACCCTCCAGCGAAGCTCACAGATTACTTTGCACGTGGAAATGGAGACCAGCAGAAGCAGAACAAAATATGCATTTTTAACATCACAAATACATGCCCAAGCCAACAGTTATGGAGCTGGAAGTGTCCAGCCCAATGTCTCATTTCCCAAAAGTGCTCCTCTGACCTGGAGGGAGCTCTGTGATTCCCAGCAGTTGATAGAGCCATGAAATCTGAAATTATCACAGTTGCTCCTGGGAACTGCAGAAATTGAGCTGTGGTTTCACACATCTCATGAGTATGGCCCTCCCAGTTGCTCAGTATTGGGATTTAAAGAGATCCAGGTAACTGCAATTAGCTCAGAGTTTATCCCTCCTGACATTCAGAAGTGCTGCTATCAAGCATTTTGGAAGAATATTTTGCTAAATATTGGATCAGGTGAATGAGATAACATTTGCAATTTCAAATCTCATACAGACTGTGTCCAACTAATCCAAATTTATTATTTTTTTTAAAGGAAGGAAGGAAAAGGTTGTGCATGACTAGAGGCATCAGGTTTTGAGGCTGGAGTGCTTTCTGTGAATGAGTTTCACTCTGGTTTTGGTGGTTTGTTCCATTATGCGCCCCCAGCAAGGACCTGAGACTGAAATATGGAGCTCAAGTTTGCATTTTTTGGTGGGGTTGCATATTCCTGAGCTACCAACAAATTCAGATACATGGTTAATAATGAAAAGAAAACAGTTTTCAGAATGGCTTTCAATCTGGACAGTTATTCTGTGGTCTAGGTTAAAATTGGTTTAAATTTTGGTTTGAGCTGGAAATGGCAGTCCTCACAAATGTGCAGTGTTTGCTCTTGCTCTGATACACAAAACTGCAGAAATCAGAAGAACATTTCAACAAGAGGTCTCAAATTCTGATGGAATTAGTGGCAGAGGGCTCCAAAAAAAAGTGATTTGTGTGATGTCACATGTTCAACCGTAGGACCTTTGAAAATACTCCCTCACAGATAAAGGGAAAGCAAACCAAACCAGAATGAAACCAGCTTTATATTAGAGAGCACAAACAACATTGAATGTGTAAAGGAGGAAGGCAACCCTTAATTTCTGCTGAAATTTGTTATCTTGCTCAGAAGTTGTTTTCTCACATGAACCCAGACTAATCTACACAAACTCTGGATCCCCTGCAGAGCTGATTTACAGTAAAATGGACATTGGGACTGTCTGGAAAAATGCATTCCCATGGAAAATCTGAGCTGGGATCAGATGTGAGTTCCTTCACGTTCCTATGGATCACAAACCTTTGAGGAGCAGTGTCACAGGCTAAAATCAAACACAAACATGCAAAGACAGTCAGAAATTCTTGAATACAGGTTCTTATATATCATTTCTCTTCAAATGAGAACCCCTGGATTTTTGTAGCCTTCTGTCACTGGCAATGTGTGCAAAAAAAAAATACATTTCCTATTATGTTGGAATTTTTGAAAGTATGCTCTTTTGTCACTGAATATATATAAACATTTATCAAATTCTTCTACAGTTTCATTTCTTAGTTTTCTTTTCAGTTTTGTTTTGCTGCAAGAAAGACATTTTGCTCTTTTTTTTGATGCATGTGTACAGTATTCAGTGAATTCAGAACTCAGAAGGGCTTGGCAATAGGGATTTCTCAAACCTGGGATTAAATATGATGATATTATGTCTCCCCCTGCCTTTTTTTTCCTATAATTATCTATCAAATTCACTATCAGTCCATTTCTTGTTTGTAAAAAAATGCTCCAGAACTAAACCAAACAATACAACTGTGTGTTTTTGAAATGTAGAAATGGTATTTATTTGCAGATCTTTGGTATGGATCCATGTGGCTGCCTATAAAATTTTTTCTGGCATTTTTTAAAAAATATTTTTCAAGCAAACAGTTTACACATAAAATCACCCTATGACTGTGGAGAAGATTTAATCTGAATTAGTTTACAGGCATTTTGAATATTTCATGGTATATCTTTAATAGCTCAGTATTACTGTATGTGTTATCAAAAATGGAAAGAATTAAATGAACGTTCAAGCTGTAAAGCAACAGATTTGAAAACTCTGCACATCATAAAATTTAGGTATTTCCAGACTTCCAGACCATTAGCAGAAGATAAATATTAGCTTTTAATGAATACATGATATTAGTCTAGAAGCAAACACCTAACCAGTGAGTGTGCTTTTCACCAAGAGACTAAAACAATTTTACATTGTAAGTGGTACAAGGGGAAGATGAGACATAATATTACCAAGATTACTAATTAAAGTGGCAACTGGATTGGGGAAAAAAAAAGAGTTTTCTCAAATCCAGTGTTTTCCTTTCCCCATCCTTGCCTCCAAATGATTTGGAGGGAAAATAACAAAATATCCCAAAATAACTGAAAAATTTCAAATACCATGAAAAAAATTTCAATACCACACCTGACATTTGGGGTTTATTGCTAACTCTGTTTGGAATAAGGTTCAATGCCTTCTAAATGAAAATTATATCATGAAGTAAATATTGGTGCAGTTATAAAATAGTGGGTTTATTGTTTTGGCTTTATGCATTTTTAGATGAAACACAACAAGTTTAAATCGGTGTAAGACTTGAAGTTTTCCTTGCACTGACACCGCACTTTTTTCAGGCAATAAAGTCCCCCTCAACCCTTTCCATCAGTTTCAGAAATAAAAGAGGTCTTCATAGGGTGACTTCCAGTGTACTCTCTGTAGTCAGAGTGACCGTGAAGTCCCATCTGCCAAAAACATCTTCACAGCTGTTTCACAGACCCCATAAAATATTGGGTCTCTACAAAGCAAATCTGCTCTGTATGGTTGTTATCTTAAGGTATATTACAGGTATGCAACATCCATGGTATAATCTTGTAAGGTTAAGGTATATCAGGCCCATAATGACCTTAATTTAAATGTTCAAAGATGTCCTACCTCTTTATTCCTTGTGTTTCAGCAATCCCTGAGGAAAATGCCGTTTGAAAAATTTCACTTGGGAAAGTGGAATTTCTCCGAGCACTCACTGCAGCTCTCCCAATACATCATTTATTGGTTAAGATACTGTGAGAAAATGGAAAATTGGCACCTTTTAAGCAACCTTATTTGTCTCCTTATAAACACCCACCAGCAAAACACTTTGAATTAATGTTGCTTTTTAAATGAGCAATAGGCAAAAATACTGAAAGAATTATTATTTCATCAGCAAACTGCATCTGGAATACCTGACACCAGAACTCATTCCCCTGTTCTCCAGCACCTGAAAACAGAAATGGCCTCATCTGCACATTCTAGAATGGAAATTCAGATGAATTGCACATGCAAATCTGACCTGTGTTAGTCAGGTGAAAAGGTCACGTGAAGTTTTCCTGTGTCTTTCCTGCTGATCAAACCCTGGTGACCAAATCCCTCCCACAGGACTCGTCTCATCTCTTTCTTGAGCAGTTCTGTACAAAAGGGACCAAACCTCAGACAGGGGAGGGCTGAGAGTCCCATTTATCATTTAGAAACAGAATTAGAGGAATTGAATATGAAAAGACAACATTGACATGAGAAGTCAGACTGTTCTTGTAAAAGGTGTGACCTTGCAGCAGATGTAAAGAACAGAAATACAAGGAACAAGTGTTCTCATTTTGTGATGATGTGCCAATTTCTGGGCATTTTGAAGGCAAAGAATAATGCAATGACACTGGTGCGAACCCCTCTAAATATTAAACAATGGTCATTTAAAAAGTGATGGCACAGAGACTTCTTTATTTCTGAACAAAAGGATCTGGCAATTTCTGGAGCTGTCATTATCTCAGACTGGAACATGCAGCAGGTCAAAATCATCCATAAAAGAAGTCCATAAAACCCCAGTGTCTTGATCCTAATGGAAACCTTTACAAAACTGCAACACCTTTTGGATTAGAGGTTTGGGATGGAAATGAAGCTGCTTTAACTTGATGGACCCATTTTCCATCAAATGTATTTACCACACATGCTGTAGAAAATAACTTGCAGATATGAAAATTTTATGTTTGAGGGATTATCCTGGGTTCTTTATGAGAAATAAATCAGATGTAAAGTGTTTAAATTATTTCCAGGACAGAGATGAAAATTGCAGCATAACCTACTTTCTCACATTTCAGTCTCTCTACTAAAGACTGATCCCAATACCTGCTGAAGCCTTTGAAGAGATTGTGGGGTTTAGTGCATGTTCCTGAGTTCTGGCACTCATCCTTACCTCCAGACAATGTGGAGAGAAAATAACAAAATAACCCAAAATAAGTGGAAAAAATCAAACACCTGACATTTGGGGTTCATTGCTAGCTCTGCTTGGAATGAGATTCAATGCCTTCTAAATGAAAATTATATCATGGTGTGAATACTGGTAGAGTTATAAAAGATTTGGTTTATTGTTTCGGCTTTACATTTTGGCTTTATTTGATTTCCAAGTCAGTGAAGGGGGAGGAGGAGGAGCTGATCCAGGCACCAGAGCTGGGAATCCATCGTGAAGGCCATGGTGAGGCTCCTGCAGCTCTTGGAAGGCATGGGGGAGCAGAGACCAACTGCAGCCCCTGGAGGAGCCCATCCTGGAGCAGGGGATGCCTGAAAAGAAGAGACCCCACGGCGCATTAGGGTAATGACTCCTCTCTCAGAGCAACTGGAGAAAAAAACGTGATGAACTGACCTAAACCCCACTGCCAACTGCACTGCTGGGGCAGAAGGGAGAGCTGGAAAAGAGGAAGGGGTGGAGGGAGGTGTGTCTAAGGGCTTATTCTACTTCTCACTATCCTGCTCTGATTTTTTTCAGTAATAAATTCAATCAATATCCCCAAATTTAGTCTGTTTTTCCCGTGATGAGCGATCTCTCCCAGTCCTTATCTCACTGTATGCATGAACCTTTTGTTACATTTTCTCTGTCCCCAGCAGCTGCACCAGGGAGGGCTCTGGCTTGTGTCACTGTCCCCTCTCAAAAGTTGTGTGACACACAGAGGCACAACATCTGGGCTCCAGAAATCTTCATCACACCCTTGAAAGCGCATGGCAGGAGGAAATGTGAAATGAAAACTTCTTCTCACTTTACTGGTAGAAAATAATAAAATCTGAGCAAGCTTTTTTTTCTCACTCCAGGAAGCTTAAAGACAAAATGTAAAACTGGATTGATTTAACTTTTGTATTTTACAATAGAGACCAAAACCAATGCAAATAATGCGTTAACCCTAACACTGTCCTTTCCATCAGCAGCAATTCCTGCACATCAGCAGGGGGAAGTTGGCAGAGGGAGTTTTACTTTTTAGGAAGATTTGTGCACGGTAAATATTCTATTTTTTGCCTAGACCACGTTCCTCAAGCCTCCTTAGGCAGTATGTGATGGATAAAACTTATGTTGTCTTCCACAGGGGACATCACCTTCACACTGCCTAAATCACCACGGATGGCACACTGACTAAAAACCACAAATGTCATCGTCAAGCAGAGCTGTCTATCGATCATTTACAGAAATTAACTCTTTTCAGCTTCTGTTGTCAGTTTTGAGTAGCGACAAAATAATGTCATGCCTAGGCAGAAAATGAAAAGTGTACATATAATCAGCTTTTCTTTTTGTTGTTGTTCTATGCAGGGTATAAGCAGCGCGGTCCTACATCAGGAATACCATCAGCTGTACCAGAAGAGCAAAGATCGCATTTTCTTGGCATTCATGATAGAAACATGAGTCACAACAACTGCTTCTTGTACATGACAGAAAATACTGCATTCATGCAAAATTCAGTTAAAAAGACATTGCTGAGATAGAAGCTTCCAATTAAATGCAGTGGTATTGAGTTTTATGAGTGGTATATGAGTTTGAACCAGAGATTAATTTCAGGTTCAGAAACTTCTTCAGTTTAAAAAGCACAAAACTTTCTGTCAGACCAGCTTTCTGAGCAAAGGATAAAATTGTCTGTAGCACTGGTGATGGAATAGAGAATCATTCATTCCATCTCAGGGTACACAGGTGACTATGAGAAGTATTTTTRTKGTCAAGCACAATGCTAATATTTAATATCCTAAAGAAATAAACAGTTCAAACCATGGAGTTCTGGAATGGCTTGTGAGATTTTGAAAGAGGAACTTCATTGCTTTCATGTCTCTTGATGAATTGCTGGCCTGGAGGATGAAACATGCCATACC